>NW_026712293.1:2632256-2728952 GCF_030504385.1 Musca domestica
ATATAATATAATATAATATTATAATATATATAATATAATATACTAATTAATATAATAGTAATGATTTCGTTTTGAGCGATATGGATCGTCCTTGACACCTTACGCGCGAAACGAAGAGGCTCGAGAAATTGTTTCGAGATTTCCATTGACCTTCCGTAGTTTCGGTCTAGCGTGGAAAGCCTTAAAAGATAATTATGACAATGCGCGGTCACTTGTTCATACCCAATTCAAAACTCTTTTCGCTTTGCCCATAGTAAAAAATGAATCCGCTTCGGGATCAAAATATTACAACGTGCAATTAATGCTTGTTTGTCAGCAATATCCATATATGACACCCATAAAATTGGACCTATTTCTATACCCTCCACCATTATATGGAGGGTATATTAACTGTTTCATTCTGTTTGTAACTCCCCGAAATAGTCAAAATAGACCCAACAAAGTATATTCTGGATCAGCGTAAAATTCTAAACGATCTAGCGATGTCTGTCCGTCTGTCTGTTGTAATCACGCTATCTTTCGAACGAATTGATATAGGAGGCTAAGCCTTTGCATACTTGCGTAGTTTACCAGTAGCCAGCTTAAGTTCGTAAATGGGCCATGTCGGTCCATATAATTGTTTCAAATTTCGTACTGGAAGATCCAAATGGGCACTGCAACCTAAAACAGAAAATTGAGCAGGTCCACGTCTTCGGTACCTACCGTTACTCCGTATTTTCATAATTTTTGCGACATTATTCAACGTAATTGTAAGAAAGTTCGGATTTGAAGTTCGTAATCCGCACTACAGCCTATGAAAAAAATTTCGTCTACAGGTCCATGTCTTCTTTAGTACCCATATAACGATTCTCATTCAAGTGATAGTTTCTGGGTTTTTTTTTTTAATCTTTCCGTTTCCGTCGAAATGGTGGAGGGTATTAAAATTTCGACCCTGCCGAACATAGCTTATTTTTTACATGTTCGTTTTCTTGTGACTACAGCGGTTACTAAAAATTACGCAAACGTTGTAGGAACAAAGAGTAAAAGACAAGTCATAAGACAAATCATCAGACAAGACATTTGGATAGCTTCTTAACTGAAAGGATTTGAACATTTGTGTGCTTGCATGATATAAGGGGAACTGAACGGGAAACCAAATCGGTTGTAAAAAAGACACAAACACACACGACAAAATCAAAATCATCGGATAATTTCAAGCCTCCCTAAAAATTCCTTGTCTGAGAAATGGTCATGAGGTTAAAAATTGTATTAGCAAGCATCGGTGTTCTGGCCCCCCTCTCTTAATAGAAATAGAAATAACGTTGAAAATCTTCCTCAAAGTTCTTCGGTCGACCCATCCATACTCTCCAAATCAACTAGTGGTAATCCCCGAAAAGTATTTCAAGAGGCACAAATAAATATGTGCTTTTATGAAAAGCGGTGGTGAACTTAATTCATTGTGGAATTCCCAACCCAGCTTTGATAGCCCCGCTTCTGAATCGTCCTTTTTATCTGAACGGCTCCAGAATCGTCTACAACTCTCAGCTTCTTCAACAAAATATTAGTTATTCGTTCGTTCGTTCACTTTGTTCTCAGATTTTAGGTCACAAATAACCAATTCTCGTTTGCCTGTCGTTAATTTATTCGATTCACGTCCAGTAGATCTGCGGCTTGGGGCAGGAAAATGGTAACCTTGCACACACGTACTGATTCAAATGTAGATAGGTATTAAGGGGAATCTAGGGTTAATGTCCTTAAGCAGTCCATTTGGAACGAAGCAGTTCATTTGTAAAAAAAAACGGAGATTAAATTACGTATGATTAATTTCTGACTAAATATTTGGAGCTCGATCGTATAAGGTCAGTTTCTGCCGACAGTCTTGTTAGACTCTCATCCGGTGATTAAACCCGAAAAGCAGGCCTCTAAACTTCGCGTTGTCTTTAATGCTTCGCATCGAACTTGTAATTGGAATAGTTTAAACGACATTGTACATGTTGGACCCACGTTACAACTCGATCTTGTTCTTTTCATACTTTGTTGGCGAATCTTTAAATTCGTGTTTAATTACACTCCGTGTTCGGTACACTCCTCTTCAAAAAATTATATATAGGGACTCGCCAACAAAGCCTATTGAAGATTTTAAATTGCAAACCGTGACTTTCAGAGTGCAAACTTGCGAACGACTCGCGGACGAAAAAGAAAAGGAATTCCCTCTAGCAGCGAAAATCCGTGTATGTGGATGATGTATTGGCAGGAGCTCATGACTTTGAGACCGCGGTGACTGCTAGCGACCAACATATTTTGGCACTTTCTTCGGCGAAGTAAGAGCTTAGAAAATGGACAGAAAATGATAAAAATATTTTGAATTGTTTCCCTCAGAACATTTGGGAGATGTGCATTTTTTGTCATTTGTGGAAGCTTGTAGTTCTAAACCTTTTAGTGTAAGGTGGAATGCTAGGTTAGATTCGTTTTATTTTGATGTCAAGCCTATAGAGAAAGTGTCGAGTTATACAAAAAGGGAAGTTTTTTCGGCAATAGCTAAGTTGTTTCACCATGTCGGCTAGTTAGGGACAGTAACTG
The DNA here is from genome assembly GCF_030504385.1 of Musca domestica. NCBI lineage: Eukaryota > Metazoa > Arthropoda > Insecta > Diptera > Muscidae > Musca > Musca domestica. Next base: position 2,634,816 of record NW_026712293.1, read on the forward strand.
TCACGGCAAATATTATAATGCAAAAGATTTGTTTAGATCAAATCGGCTGGGATGACTTTTTTGTAGAAACTACTTAGGAGTGGCGTAAATTTGTTGATTTCTACCATGAAGTCAATCGAAAACAAATTCCTCGTTCGGTCCAATATACCCCCCAATGTTTGGCGGAACTACACGTGTTTTCTGATGCCTCTATTAAGGCATTCGCGGAGGTAGTATATATTCGAGTTGAAGTGCCAAGTGTGTTCATGCATTTATTGTCTAGTAAGACCAAAGTGGCCCCATAAAGGTGATTTTGTCGTCGTTCGTCGGAAGTTCGTGTCGTGGACGTTTGTAAAGAAAACGGGGTTGTAAGGCGGTCGATGGCTAAGTTGGTCATTCTGACCGACCAATCGACAAATGAAGAAAATTAAAAACCTTTACAAACCTTAAAAAACTTTGTTGTAAAATGTGTGAGAGCGCCATTGTTACGCACTGTATCACAAAAATTGTCTCTCATCCGTTAAAAATATGTTTCAACCTAAACAATTCAAGCATAATATGTTTGCATCCAAAAATATATTTGTTTGCAAGCAGCCCCAAATATATACATACTTCGAATTTGTATTTTTCTGCGTATATATATATATATATATATATATATATATATATATATATATATATATATATATATATATATATATATTTATATATATATATATATATATATATATATATGTATATATATAAATATGTAGGTTTAAAAAAGAAAAATTAAACAAATTCAAAAATTAAAAGAAATTTATTTAATGAGTAAATAAACAAAATCATGAGAAAAGCAGGAACATGTCATACATACACGAATGGTTTGTTCTTCGGATTTATTAATTTCATAGCAAATGCCAAGCGTGCAGGAAACTGCAATCTGTTGAAGTTGGGTGGCATTTCTGTTGCAATTACTGAATTTGAGGCAGCAACATACCTCCCCGTAATAATCGTATACTCAATTAAATTTGTGTAGTTTTTTACTGTTAGCCCAATACCATTGCAAAGGCGTTGTCAATGTCTTAATAAAATCATGTCACAATCTGCACCGCTTTCAATATAATGTGACAAAAATTTTCTTTTACACCGAATTCCGTCACACATTCTAAATTTCATTGGAATCGGTCATATATATCGAGCTATACCGAAACATCAACCGATTTCAATATAATTTAACATTTTTTTTTCAAAATTTCTTTGGAATCGGACATATAAATCGCGTTGGGTGCATCATATACTTAAAATAAACGAATATATGTATGTGAGTTATATCCAAATCTCAACCGACTTCAATATAATTTGGCAAATTTATTTGTGTACCAAATTTTGGCACTCATGCCGAATTTCATTGGACTCGTACATACGTATAGTGTTTTGTGCATCAAATATGTGAAATCGGCCGGAAAAATGTATGGTAGCTATATCCAAATCTGAACCGATTTCAATGTAATTTGGCGAATTTATTTGTGTACCAAATTTAGGCACTCATGCCGAATATATATATATATATATATATATATATATATATATATATATATATATATATATATATATATATATATATATATGTATATATATATAAATATGTAGGTTTAAAAAAGAAAAATTAAACAAATTCAAAAATTAAAAAAAATTTTTTTAATGAGTAAATAAACAAAATCATGAGAAAAGCAGGAACATGTCATACATACACGAATGGTTTGTTCTTCGGATTTATTAATTTCATAGCAAATGCCAAGCGTGCAGGAAACTGCAATCTGTTGAAGTTGGGTGGCATTTCTGTTGCAATTACTGAATTTGAGGCAGCAACATACCTCCCCGTAATAATCGTATACTCAATTAAATTTGTGTAGTTTTTTACTGTTAGCCCAATACCATTGCAAAGGCGTTGTCAATGTCTTAATAAAATCATGTCACAATCTGCACCGCTTTCAATATAATGTGACAAAAATTTACTTTTACACCGAATTCCGTCACACATTCTAAATTTCATTGGAATCGGTCATATATATCGAGCTATACCGAAACATCAACCGATTTCAATATAATTTAACATTTTTTTTCAAAATTTCTTTGGAATCGGACATATAAATCGCGTTGGGTGCATCAAATACTTAAAATAAACGAATATATGTATGTGAGTTATATCCAAATCTCAACCGACTTCAATATAATTTGGCAAATTTATTTGTGTACCAAATTTTGGCACTCATGCCGAATTTCATTGGACTCGTACATACGTATAGTGTTTTGTGCATCAAATATGTGAAATCGGCCGGAAAAATGTATGGTAGCTATATCCAATTCTGAACCGAGATGAGAAACCAGGCGAATAAAAAAAGAATATAACTCAACGCACCATTGTTTGTCCGTCAGACATGCGCATGTCTGAGGACAGTGTTGGGTGAATGAATGATGTCGTGATGACTAGTCTCGTCATATGGGTGTTCATAAAAATGAATCATTTGTTTTTTGTTTCTTCCAACATACATACATATGCACATATCTACTGTTCGATTACAGATAGATTTAGATTTTATATGCACATATCTACTGATCGATTACAGATACAGTGTCCAAATTTCGAATGCGTAACGGAATTGGAAACAAAAATAAATTTTTCCAAATTATTTTGAAATCGGTTCAGATTTGGATATAGCTACCATATATATATTTTTACCAGATTTCATGTATTTGATGCATTAAAAACGCTATGTACGCCACGTTTCAATGAAATTTGGAAAGCGTGATGGAATTTTTATGCGAAAATAAATTAGTCAAATTATATTGAGGACAGTGTTGGGTGAATGAATGATGTCGTGATGACTAGTCTCGTCATATGGGTGTTCATAAAAATTAATCATTTGTTTTTTGTTTCTTCCAACATACATACATATGCACATATCTACTGTTCGATTACAGATAGATTTAGATTTCATATGCACATATCTACTGATCGATTACAGATACAGTGTCCAAATTTCGAATGCGTAACGGAATTGGAAACAAAAATAAATTTTTCCAAATTATTTTGAAATCGGTTCAGATTTGGATATAGCTACCATATATATATTTTTACCAGATTTCATGTATTTGATGCATTAAAAACGCTATGTACGCCACGTTTCAATGAAATTTGGAAAGCGTGATGGAATTTTTATGCGAAAATAAATTAGTCAAATTATATTGAAATCGGTTCAGATTTGGATATAGCTTTTTTGGCCGATTTTACATATTTGATGCACAAAACACGATACGTATGTGCGAGTTCAATGATATTCGGCATGAGTGCCTAAATTTGGTACACAAATAAATTCGCCAAATTACATTGAAATCGGTTCAGATTTGGATATAGCTGCCATATATATTTCCGGCCGATTTCACATATTTGATGCACAAAACACGATACGTATGTACGAGTCCAATGAAATTCGGCATGAGTGCCTAAATTTGGTACACAAACAAATTTGCCAAATTATATTGAAGTCGGTTGAAATTTGGATATAACTCGCATACATATATTCGTTTATTTTAAGTATTTGATGCACCCAACGCGATTTATATGTCCGATTCCAAAGAAATTTTGAAAAAAAATTGTTAAATTATATTGAAATCGGTTGATGTTTCGGTATAGCTCGATATATATGACCGATTCCAATGAAATTTAGAATGTGTGACGGAATTCGGTGTAAAAGTAAATTTTTGTCACATTATATTGAAATCGGTGCAGATTGTGACATGATTTTATTAAGACATTGACAACGCCTTTGCAATGGTATTGGGCTAACAGTAAAAAACTACACAAAAATTTAATTGAGTATACGATTATTACGGGGAGGTAAGTTGCTGCCTCAAATTCAGTAAATGCAACAGAAATGCCACCCAACTTCAACAGATTGCAAAATTTATTCATATTTAAATGCTGCTGTTCTCGATTACCACTTCTTCATCCAAATATAAAGAAATCACACTATCACGCTTGAGTTCCATCACGAAAAACTTTTTTCCTAGAAAACTCTTTATTATTACATTAAAAACCAAATATTGTAGGTGTTGCGGAGCAGTGTAAATTAAATAAAAAGGGAAGAAATAAATAATACTGTTAGAATTTAAATAAAATGATTTGATGGCAAATTATTAAAAATAATGACGAGTTGTATATTAGGTTCACAATTTAATTGTAAATTAAACATTAACGCCTCCCTTAAAATATCTAGGGATGTTACAACAACAACAATTAGAATTGGACGAGGACGACGAATGTAACGAAAAAGACATGTAGCCCCAAAGGGCGGACAGTTCCATGGAGTGTTTGGTTGGAGAGGAGAAGGGTGAGGTGGTTATTGTTGCACTTCTTGCATCGTCGCGCCCAGAAACAATTGACCCTGCCGAACATAGCTTATTTTTTACATGTTCGTTTTCTTGTGACTACAGCGGTTACTAAAAATTACGCAAACGTTGTAGGAACAAAGAGAAAAAGACAAGTCATAAGACAAGTCATCAGACAAGACATTTGGATAGCTTCTTAACTGAAAGGATTTGAACATTTGTGTGCTTGCATGATATAAGGGGAACTGAACGGGAAACCAAATCGGTTGTAAAAAAGACACAAACACACACGACAAAATCAAAATCATCGGATAATTTCAAGCCTCCCTAAAAATTCCTTGTCTGAGAAATGGTCATGAGGTTAAAAATTGTATTAGCAAGCATCGGTGTTCTGGCCCCCCTCTCTTAATAGAAATAGAAATAACGTTGAAAATCTTCCTCAAAGTTCTTCGGTCGACCCATCCATACTCTCCAAATCAACTAGTGGTAATCCCCGAAAAGTATTTCAAGAGGCACAAAATAAATATGTGCTTTTATGAAAAGCGGTGGTGAACTTAATTCATTGTGGAATTCCCAACCCAGCTTTGATAGCCCCGCTTCTGAATCGTCCTTTTTATCTGAACGGCTCCAGAATCGTCTACAACTCTCAGCTTCTTCAACAAAATATTAGTTATTCGTTCGTTCGTTCACTTTGTTCTCAGATTTTAGGTCACAAATAACCAATTCTCGTTTGCCTGTCGTTAATTTATTCGATTCACGTCCAGTAGATCTGCGGCTTGGGGCAGGAAAATGGTAACCTTGCACACACGTACTGATTCAAATGTAGATAGGTATTAAGGGGAATCTAGGGGTAATGTCCTTAAGCAGTCCATTTGGAACGAAGCAGTTCATTTGTAAAAAAAAAACGGAGATTAAATTACGTATGATTAATTTCTGACTAAATATTTGGAGCTCGATCGTATAAGGTCAGTTTCTGCCGACAGTCTTGTTAGACTCTCATCCGGTGATTAAACCCGAAAAGCACGCCTCTAAACTTCGCGTTGTCTTTAATGCTTCGCATCGAACTTGTAATTGGAATAGTTTAAACGACATTGTACATGTTGGACCCACGTTACAACTCGATCTTGTTCTTTTCATACTTTGTTGGCGAATCTTTAAATTCGTGTTTAATTACACTCCGTGTTCGGTACACTCCTCTTCAAAAAATTATATATAGGGACTCGCCAACAAAGCCTATTGAAGATTTTAAATTGCAAACCGTGACTTTCAGAGTGCAAACTTGCGAACGACTCGCGGACGAAAAAGAAAAGGAATTCCCTCTAGCAGCGAAAATCCGTGTATGTGGATGATGTATTGGCAGGAGCTCATGACTTTGAGACCGCGGTGACTGCTAGCGACCAACATATTTTGGCACTTTCTTCGGCGAAGTAAGAGCTTAGAAAATGGACAGAAAATGATAAAAATATTTTGAATTGTTTCCCTCAGAACATTTGGGAGATGTGCATTTTTTGTCATTTGTGGAAGCTTGTAGTTCTAAACCTTTTAGTGTAAGGTGGAATGCTAGGTTAGATTCGTTTTATTTTGATGTCAAGCCTATAGAGAAAGTGTCGAGTTATACAAAAAGGAAGTTTTTTCGGCAATAGCTAAGTTGTTTCACCATGTCGGCTAGTTAGGGACAGTAACTGTCACGGCAAATATTATAATGCAAAAGATTTGTTTAGATCAAATCGGCTGGGATGACTTTCTTGTAGAAACTACTTAGGAGTGGCGTAAATTTGTTGATTTCTACCATGAAGTCAATCGAAAACAAATTCCTCGTTCGGTCCAATATACCCCCCAATGTTCGGCGGAACTACACGTGTTTTCTGATGCCTCTATTAAGGCATTCGCGGAGGTAGTATATATTCGAGTTGAAGTGCCAAGTGTGTTCATGCATTTATTGTCTAGTAAGACCAAAGTGGCCCCATAAAGGTGATTTTGTTGTCGTTCGTCGGAAGTTCGTGTCGTGGACGTTTGTAAAGAAAACGGGGTTGTAAGGCGGTCGATGGCTAAGTTGGTCATTCTGACCGACCAATCGACAAATGAAGAAAATTAAAAACCTTTACAAACCTTAAAAAACTTTGTTGTAAAATGTGTGAGAGCGCCATTGTTACGCACTGTATCACAAAAATTGTCTCTCATCCGTTAAAAATATGTTTCAACCCAAACAATTCAAATTTTAATATGTTACAAAATGTTTCGACCCAAGCATAATATGTTTGCATCCAAATATATATTTGTTTGCAAGCAGCCCCAAATATATACATACTTGGATCCAAACATATTTCGAATTTGTATTTTTCTGCGTATATATATATATATATATATATATATATATATATATATATATATATATATATATATATATATATATATATATATATATATATATATATATATATATATATATATATATATAGGTTTAAAAAAGAAAAATTAAACAAATTCAAAAATTAAAAAAAAATTATTTAATGAGTAAATAAACAAAACCATGAGAAAAGCAGGAACATGTCATACATACACGAATGGTTTGTTCTTCGGATTTATTAATTTCATAGCAAATGCCAAGCGTGCAGGAAACTGCAATCTGTTGAAGTTGGGTGGCATTTCTGTTGCAATTACTGAATTTGAGGCAGCAACATACCTCCCCGTAATAATCGTATACTCAATTAAATTTGTGTAGTTTTTTACTGTTAGCCCAATACCATTGCAAAGGCGTTGTCAATGTCTTAATAAAATCATGTCACAATCTGCACCGATTTCAATATAATGTGACAAAAATTTACTTTTACACCGAATTCCGTCACACATTCTAAATTTCATTGGAATCGGTCATATATATCGAGCTATACCGAAACATCAACCGATTTCAATATAATTTAACAATTTTTTTTTCAAAATTTCTTTGGAATCGGACATATAAATCGCGTTGGGTGCATCAAATACTTAAAATAAATGAATATATGTATGTGAGTTATATCCAAATCTCAACCGACTTCAATATAATTTGGCAGATTTATTTGTGTACCAAATTTTGGCACTCATGCCGAATTTCATTGGACTCGTACATACGTATAGTGTTTTGTGCATCAAATATGTGAAATCGGCCGGAAATATGTATGGTAGCTATATCCAATTCTGAACCGAGATGAGAAACCAGGCGAATAAAAAAAGAATATAACTCAACGCACCATTGTTTGTCCGTCAGACATGCGCATGTCTGAGGACAGTGTTGGGTGAATGAATGATGTCGTGATGACTAGTCTCGTCATATGGGTGTTCATAAAAATGAATCATTTGTTTTTTGTTTCTTCCAACATACATACATATGCACATATCTACTGTTCGATTACAGATAGATTTAGATTTTATATGCACATATCTACTGATCGATTACAGATACAGTGTCCAAATTTCGAATGCGTAACGGAATTGGAAACAAAAATAAATTTTTCCAAATTATTTTGAAATCGGTTCAGATTTGGATATAGCTACCATATATATATTTTTACCAGATTTCATGTATTTGATGCATTAAAAACGCTATGTACGCCACGTTTCAATGAAATTTGGGAAGCGTGATGGAATTTTTATGCGAAAATAAATTAGTCAAATTATATTGAAATCGGTTCAGATTTGGATATAGCTTTTTTGGCCGATTTTACATATTTGATGCACAAAACACGATACGTATGTGCGAGTTCAATGATATTCGGCATGAGTGCCTAAATTTGGTACACAAATAAATTCGCCAAATTACATTGAAATCGGTTCAGATTTGGATATAGCTGCCATATATATTTCCGGCCGATTTTACATATTTGATGCACAAAACACGATACGTATGTACGAGTCCAATGAAATTCGGCATGAGTGCCTAAATTTGGTACACAAACAAATTTGCCAAATTATATTGAAGTCGGTTGAAATTTGGATATAACTCACATACATATATTCGTTTATTTTAAGTATTTGATGCACCCAACGCGATTTATATGTCCGATTCCAAAATTGTTAAATTATATTGAAATCGGTTGATGTTTCGGTATAGCTCGATATATATGACCGATTCCAATGAAATTTAGAATGTGTGACGGAATTCGGTGTAAAAGTAAATTTTTGTCACATTATATTGAAATCGGTGCAGATTGTGACATGATTTTATTAAGACATTGACAACGCCTTTGCAATGGTATTGGGCTAACAGTAAAAAACTACACAAAAATTTAATCGAGTATACGATTATTACGGGGAGGTAAGTTGCTGCCTCAAATTCAGTAAATGCAACAGAAATGCCACCCAACTTCAACAGATTGCAAAATTTATTCATATTTAAATGCTGCTGTTCTCGATTACCACTTCTTCATCCAAATATAAAGAAATCACACTATCACGCTTGAGTTCCATCACGAAAAACTTTTTTCCTAGAAAACTCTTTATTATTACATTAAAAACCAAATATTGTAGGTGTTGCGGAGCAGTGTAAATTAAATAAAAAGGGAAGAAATAAATAATACTGTTAGAATTTAAATAAAATGATTTGATGGCAAATTATTAAAAATAATGACGAGTTGTATATTAGGTTCACAATTTAATTGTAAATTAAACATTAACGCCTCCCTTAAAATATCTAGGGATGTTACAACAACAACAATTAGAATTGGACGAGGGCGACGAATGTAACGAAAGAGACATGTAGCCCCAAAGGGCGGACAGTTCCATGGAGTGTTTGGTTGGAGAGGAGAAGGGTGAGGTGGTTATTGTTGCACTTCTTGCATCGTCGCGCCCAGAAACAATTTCTTGTGCATGCGTCTGCATGCACATTGAGCATTTCGGACCCTGTGGACGATTAAATCCACTGGTCGATTACCACCAGTATTTGTGGCCGTACTATATTATCCGAGAAGATAGTCTTGGGAAATCCACGGCGTGAAATAACCCTTTAAAAGGCTACTAAAAATGTTTCCGTGGATAAATCAGAAGATGGTTCTAACTGAATTGATTTCGTAGAAAAGCACACAAAAACGCAAACATAACCTTCTGTAATTGTTCAATATCTACCTGTAAAGGACTTAATATCGAATGGTCCAGCGGAATCGATACCTGTAGTAGAGAAAGATCTGGACAAAATAGTTCTCGTCCGGAAGAGATGCCATGATTTGTGTACATGTACGTTTTTTGCTAAAATGCATAGTTTACAATGTTTAATTGTTGTTCTGATCAACGAAGTAGACCCAGATACACAATATTCTAGGTGAAGAATGCGAAGCATTAATTGGATTCCTCGTGCATTAACTCTATGGAAATCTTTTCCAACAAAGGTTTTGCGAATCTACTATGGTATGATAAATTAATAATTAAGTAAATAAATTATTTTATTATAAATTATTTTTATGTAGCAACGTATACCATTCCTCAGCATAAAATGATTTTTGAGCTAAAGCAGACAGACGGAATTTGACAACGGTTTAAGATATCTTCATAGTTTTGTATAAAAGTTACATCACTTTTAACTGAGCGAAGTTCCACAACAGTATCAAGCGAAACGTTTTGAATATTCCAATTTGAACTATCAAGTCTTAGCCATTGTGGCCCATGCCACAAAATTTGTGATTAAGCCAACTCCGAAGGAGAAAGCCCGCGACTGCCTAAGTCTGCAGGATTGTCCTCAGACCGAACGTGGAACTACTTATTTTGCCCAACATTCTCCTGAATACGAAAGACCTTATTTGCTACGAAAGTAGACCACGTTGATGGCATTTTTTGAAGCCAAGAAAGCATAATTGTTGAATCTGTCCAGCAATATATTTCTTTAAAAGAAATATTAATCTCGTTTAGAAAGCCTTTTAGCAGTTCGGATGCTAGTACTGCACCGCATAAACTAATCGAGGTAAGGAAATAGATTTAAGCGGAGCTACTTTTGTTTTAATGAGAGAAGATTGGTGAAAACGGTGCCATTCGAATTTATAACACGAATGTAAGCTACCCCCGAGTATGCCTTTTCTGAGGGAACAGAAAAAACATGAAGTTAGACTTGGGAATTCGGATTCTTGAATTTATGACCAAATGTAGGGTGCACAGACTGTAAAATGCACACTAGAAATTAAAACCGAAACAAAAAATTAATAAAAATATAAATAAATGTTTAAAATATTCAAAAAGTATATAGAAATCGTTCGATACACATAAAATATTTTTTGTATTCTTCGATACATATTAAGAGAATAACGTGTATTATTACATTTTACACAGTGAAAATATATTCGATTTTCACTACATATAGAGAAAGTATTTATATTTGTCTAATTCTTTTTAATATTTCGCATTCTAGAGCTCCGCTTAAAAGGTATTAACCTTTGTTTTGGTGTTGCATTTGTTGGTATTCGCTAACAAATGAAATAATTTTCCTGAATTTAGAAATCTTCTACAAAAATTACCAGCAGTTTGTCTCTGCTTTACTTGATTTTCGTCCAGTAAACCTTTTTTATCATTCAAAATGTCGCTTATTACTCTGGATCATTTTATCAGATCCATTGACTGATGTTCAATCTTCTAAAGCTAATTCGATTTGGGATAAAATGAAAGATACGTAAGACAAGTGCCTTACTTCTATCAAACATGCTGGCAAGACCCAAGAAACAGGCCTCGAATCCGTACAAAGTAAATATAATGCTGCATTTAAGGCATATGTCAACGTAATTGCATCAACCAATAAAAATTCGTGCATCGCAAAAGCCCTCCAATTCTTCTTCAATCCAATCTCTACGTTCAAACTCCGATCATTTATTCCAAACAAATCCTCCATCGAATTTGAGTTCTAATACTCCTAGACGAGATGCCCCCATCCTGATGATATTCTCTCGTTGTCTGGTGTTTCACACCAAACGGGGAGGTCAATTGAAGTTTTCTCTTCAAATGACAATGTTATGGATAGTTTAAATCTTCCGCCTTGCAATATTGATTTTTTCATGGCAATTTTCTTTTTTTGCCTACATTCAAGGATCTTTTCGACTTCTTCCTGGTCTATTTCAAACTAACCTTCTTCCCAATCTAGCAATGCGAATTCAAATCTTCCCTCTACTTCGTCAGGTGTATCGCACTCTGCCAATAGGAAAGTGTATCCCTTTTCGCACAACAAAAATGTTATATTAGGTACAACAATGGTTCATTTAATTCATCAAGGTATAACGTACCCTGCTCGTGCCTTACTTGACCCAGCTTCTGAAGCTTCCTTCATTACTGAAAACTTACAACGTCGTCTTGGTATTGCTACCACGTCGACATAAGCTACTATTTCTGGATTAAGCAAACCTTCCCACTACATCAAACAAATTGCGTTCGTTATGCATATGTTCTCCTATCGATACATCAATTTTCATGGAATTGCCAGCATTAGTGGTTTCCGCTATTTCTGGTAATTTACCATCTTTTCACTTGGTGGTGACTTAATTTCCCGTTTGCCAAATAATCGTTTGGATGATAAAAATTTCATTGAATTGAGATGATCTACTCCTATGCGCTGATTTCTATCCTAGAGTGCTTTTTCGAGGAATTTATTCCAACATTTTAGGGTACATAATGGCTTAAAATACTTCCAACATAATGGTATTAACTACCACAATAAATTATCCTAAAGATAATCTTAACAAGATACTTCTTCGATTCTGGGACTTGGAAGAACCTCCAAAGCGCGCAACTCTATATCCTTCGGACAAATTTTGTGAGCAAAACTACAAAAGTACAACATGTCGGGATTCAAATGGCAGATATATTGTTAAACTTCCCATCATACCAGAATTCTCAGGTCAGCTTGGTCATTCCAGGACCAACTGTTTACATCAATTTTTCCGTAATGAGGCTTCCCTCATTAGAAAACCACAAATTAAAACCATTTACGATGGGGTGGTCCGGGAATATTTAGAATTAGACCACATGAGACTGGTTTCGACTTCGTCAGCAAGCTCTACGGTTTGCTACCTACCTCACCATCCGGTTATTAATCCGGATAAACAAGCAACTAAATTGCGTGTGGTTTTCAATGCCTTAAACAAGACTTCTAATGGGAATAGTCTAAATGATATTCTTTATGTCGGCCCAACTCTTCAGTTGGATTTAGTCCTCCTTATTTTAAGATGGAGACTTTTCAAATTTGTTTTTAACTGCGACATAACACTAATGTACAGACAAATTAAAGTAGATCCTTGTTTTTCGGGATTCTCCCAACAAGCCGGTTCAAGATTTTGAACTTCAAACCGTAACATTCGGAGTAAATTGTGCTCCATATCTTGCCATTCGGACCTTACTGCAATTAGCCGATGACACAGAAAATGAATTTCCATTAGCTGCACATATCCTTCGGAAGTACATGTACGTACATGACGTCTTAACCGGCTATCACGATTTGGAGACAGCGCACAAATCTAGAGACCAACTAATCGGTGCTCTATCTTCCGCCAAATTTGAGTTACGTAAATGGACAGCCAATGATCGCAGTATTTTACAACCACTTCCTTCAGATCATCTTTACGACGCTCAGCTTCTAACTTTCGTAGAAGATAGCAGTTCAAAACCGCTGGGTATTCGTTGGAATGCACAGCTGGACCATTTTTATTTCAGTGTAAATCGGTACAAATATACTAAACGGGAAGTTTTGTCAACTATCGCAACATTATTTGATCCAGTTGGATGGCTAGGACCACTTATAGCGGTCGCAAACATAATTATGCAACGTATTACATAAGAATGGCAAAAATTCGTTAAATCATATCTTGACGTCAATTTGATTTCTATTCCTCGTTGGGTCCAATATTCTCCAAATTCCCAAGTCTAACTTCATGTCTTTCCTGTTCCCTCAGAAAAGGCACACTCGGGGGTAGCTTACATTCGTGTTATGAATACGAATGGCACCGTTTTCACCAATCTTCTCTCATTAAAACAAAAGTTGCTCCGCTTAAATCTATTTCCTTACCTCGATTAGATTATGCGGTGCAGTACTAGCATCCGAACTGCTAAAAGGCATTCTAAACGAGATTAATATTTCTTTTAAAGAAATATATTGCTGGACAGATTCAACAATTATGCTTTCTTGGCTTCAAAAAATGCCATCAACGTGGTCTACTTTCGTAGCAAATAAGGTCTTTCGTATTCAGGAGAATGTTGGGCAAAATAAGTAGTTCCACGTTCGGTCTGAGGACAATCCTGCAGACTTAGGCAGTCGCGGGCTTTCTCCTTCGGAGTTGGCTTATCACAAATTGTTTGGCATGGGGCACAATGGCTAAAACTTGATAGTTCAAATTGGAATATTCAAAACGTTTCGCTTGATACTGTTGTGGAACTTCGCTCAGTTAAAAGTGATGTAACTTTTATACAAAACTATGAAGATATCTTAAACCGTTGTCAAATTCCGTCTGGCTGCTTTAGCTCAAAAATCATTTCATACTGAGGAATGCTATACGTTGCTACATAAAAATAATTTATAGTAAAATAATTTATTTTCTTAATTATGAATTTATCATGCCATAGTAGATTCGCAAAACTTTTGTTGGAAAAGATTGCAATAGAGTTAATGCACGAGGAATTCAATTAATGCTTCGCATTCTTCGCCTGGAATATTGTGTACCTCGGTCTACTTCGTTGATCAGAACAACAATAAGACATTGTAAACTATGCATTTTAGCAAAAAAAGTACATATACACAAATCATGGCATTTCTTACGGATGAGAACTATTTTGTACAGATCTTTCTCTACTACAGGTATCGATTCCGCTGGACCATTCGATATTAAGTCCTTTACAGGTAGATATTGAAAAAAGAAAAAAAGGTTATGTTTGCGTTTTTGTGTGCTTTTCTACGAAAGCAATTCAGTTAGAACCATCTTCTGATTTATCCACGGAAACATTTTTAGTAGCCTTTTAAAGGTTTATTTCACGCCGTGGATTTCCCAAGACTATCTTCTCGGATAATGATACCAATTTCGTTGGTGCATCTCGAGAGTTAGAACGAGAAATTAAACAGACGTTAAATTCAATTCGGAATAAGCTCCGATCCAAGATTCAATACCAAGAACTTACATGGAAGTTTAATCCAGCCGGAGCTCCACATATTGGTGGACTCTGGGAAGCTGCTGCCAAAAACTTCAAAACTAATTTTCGAAAAATGGCTAAAAATTTTAAATGTACATTTGGAGAGTTTTAAACAATATTAGCAAGAATAGAAGCTTGTTTAAATTGTTTAGTCTTTATGATACGGTGGCGCCTACGCCTGCACATTTTCTTGTCGGGCCCACCTCAGAGTCCATCATAAACGAATCTCCTTTGAATATCGTGAACCGCTATCGAAAATTGAAGGAACTCTCTCAACAATTCTGCCTTCGGTGGAAAGATGAATATTGACTCTCCCCAGCACCGCATCGGTTATCTCTCCTCATCAGGAAAAATGCACGGCAACTGTTGTGTCCAATCCGGGGTTTTCGACCAAAATGGCGTTGATACCCTTCCGGTACTTCTGCCCAAACAATGAAGAAGTAGGACCCGCTTTTCCTCATTGGGAGATTGCACGGGCGCGTTCTGCTTCAACTTATCGGGAGCTTGCACACGACATTGATGAAAAAATCCATATAGTACTCCATCGACCAGTGGATTTAATCGTCCACAGGGTCCGAAATGCTCAATGTGCATGCAGAGGCATTTCTTGAAAGATTTTCCCGAGTTCCACAAGCTACCTTTTGTGAAGGGAATTCGATTTGTGGTACCGATCAGATATTCTAAGAAATTGTTTCAGGCGATGCAAGAAGTGCAACAATAACCACCTCACCCTTCTCCTCTCCAACCAAGCACTCCATGGAACTGTCCGCCCTTTGGGTAGTATAGGCTACATGTCTCAGTCGTTACATTCGTCGCCCTCGTCCAATTCTAATTGTTGTTGTTGTAACACCCCTAGATGTTTCAAGCGCGGCGGTAGTGTTTAATTTACAATTAAATTATGAACCTAATATACAACTCGTCATTATTTTTAATAATTTGCCATCATACCATTTTATTTAAATTCTAACAGTATTGTTTTTTTCTTCCCTTTTATTTAATTTACACTGCTCCGCAACACCTGCAATATTTGGTTTTTAATTTAAAAATAAAAAATTTCCAGAAAAAAAGTTTTTCGTGATGGAACTCAAGCGTGATAGTGTGATTTCTTTATATTTGGATGGAGAAGTGGTTATCGAGAACAGCAGCATTTAAATGTGAATAAATCTTTTGTGTCTTGTACCATCGCTCGTTACCGTGATACTGGTAGCGTAGCCCGACGTCAAGGAAGTGGACGAAAGAAAACAGCAACATCTGCAGAAATGGCTAGAAAAGTAAAGAAGCGACTTGATCGAAACTCGCGTCTCAGTGGCCGAAAATGACTCGTGAGCTAATCATATCGCAATATTCCACTCGGCAAATATTGAAGAATGAGCTCAGGGTAAAGCCATTGAAATTTCAAAAAGTGCAATAACTTACACCGCAACAGAAAGAAAATAGACTCAAAAGAGCTAAAGAGTTTCTTCGCTTGGCAGAAAGAGGTGAACTGCGACATTTACTTTTCTCCGATGAGAAAACATTCGTTGTTCAGCAGTTTGTAAACAAACAAAAGGTTCCCCGCTTCATTTCCAGTGCACAATGGACTGCAAAAACGCCGGATAGCAATCCGTTGGACTATTGCGTCTGGATTTTTTGGAATGTAAGGTTAGCACTAAAAATATCAAAGTGTCCATCACCTCAAGCAAGCGGCTTGCCGGGAATGGACCAACATACCGAGGGCAGAGGAACATTCGGGCAGCGTGTGACGGTTTCATTGGCCTTTTGAAGCCCATATTTCGTGCCATATGTGACCCATTCGAACAAATCTAAACTTATTCCTAAATTTGATGCTATTTCCGACATTTTTGGCCTTCATTCAATAAAATTTAAAAAAAATCCAAATTATGGCGTTTGACTTTGTTGCAGAGCATTGTTCATAATATACTGAACAGAAAGTTTTGTCAACTAATGCAAAATTATTTGATTCAGCAGGATGATTTTCCTGTAATTGTAATCGCAAATGTAAAAGTGATTCAATTCCGCTTTGAAACAGAAAAAATAGTGGCGCTGAATTCTATTCTGACGTTAATTCATTACCCATTTTTCATTGCATTCAATATTACCCTAAAGTGAACACCCATTGTTTTGCCAACCTTTGCTTGGAAGTTGTTGTTCGTCTCCAAGAAAAAAGAAGAAAAGCATGAAAAACAGAGATCGGCATCTACGTATACCCTTGTGCTTACTGTTGTTGCTTCCACAGCCACACAACAAAGTCAGACAACACCTTATACGAATCTGAGAAACAAGAATGAACTTTCTTGTTTTATGTTTTTTTTTTTTTTTTTTTTGTACTTCCAACGGATTAAACGACTGATTCATTAATTTTTACAATTACTGCAATGCGTAACGCATAGGAAGAGGCATATCATTGCGTTACGTTAAGACAAAAGTTAAGGTTAAATGGATCAAATTAAATTTAGGCTTGTAACGTGCCATTTCTGGGCGTATCTCTCTAATTTTTTGAACAAGTAAACCCCTTTTATGTTCCGGGTCGAACTTTTAATGACCTTCACCATGAGGTACAGAAAATTTCTAAAAATAAAAGTATCGCGGTTGAATATTGAATCTACATCCATTCTTGCCAGGAAATCAGCCGTTTAAAATGCTTGTTATAAATTCGATGTTATCGATTTCCTCCTACAGTGCGTTTTTAGTTTTGTGCAATAGAAAATAGAATCCATTACAAATTATACGATTCCATAGAAAAACGTGGCTAAAATCATAAGAACACGGAATATTTCAACCTATACAAACAATTTCGTTATAACATGCGGCTTAAAACATCAAAATGCCGATTAACAAGAGGTGCCGTCTTATGAAGGAGAGAGAACAACGTTGACCTATGTAGGCATATTCTGCCACAAATGTAGATTCCTTTATAAACAATTGGAGAATGCGATCTACATCATACAGTTAAGGAATATTGGAAGTTATATTGGAGCCAAACGAAAATGTGAACCAACTTGTCCTATTTTTGAACTTTACCTTTTTCCTGACAAAATACACATGTGTAAAAAAATTAACTTTCGAAAGATTTATTGCTTTGTACTGAATGATTTATATAGTTCAACTTATGGTTTGCGTACCGCATAATAATTTTTATGGATTTTCGAAATATTTTTGAGCTCTTTCGTACCAAATTCTATTCAGTTTTAAAATTTGCTGACGAGCGTCATTTACAACACACTGCCACAGAATACATATATTTCAAGAAACACTCTTAATAGTTTTTTAAAAGAAACATTTTTAGAACAGTGTTGGCTTGTTTGTTCGGGATACCATAGTAATTTGTTGTTGCAAAATGGTCAAGCTGAATCCCTTTATTGTTGTTTTAATAAAAACAACGTTAGATTATTAGTGGAGAATGATGGTAATGTTTACCAGGGGGTAAGACAGGAATACCTGCTTTTTGTCTGGGATATTCTCCCCCGAAGATATTTTAAAAACCAGTAAAGAAAGTCTTAAAGTCGGGCGGGGCCGACTTTATGATACCCTACACCACTTTGCTAATTTAGTATAGCTCCACATAACAATTAAAAGTTTTTATGGGAGAATTCAATCATACACGCTATGATTATAATTATAATTTAAAGTTCAAAGGACTAAATATGCCGAAGCATTTGTATCTTTTAAATTCGGAATTGTATTGCCCATTTGGTGCACAATTAATTTGAAATCAGATAAAGATATATATGGGAGCTATATCCAAATCTGAACCGATCTCGATAAAATTTTTCAAAGATATTTCTGAGCTGTATTTGATATATTTCCCTGAATATCGTTGTTACGGAGTGCATATTACGTTTGTGGGTAACAAATATAACAAATCGGATGAATAATATATATGGAAGCTATAGCTATATCTGAACCGATCTTCACCACATTCGACATACTGGCTTCTAGACTTAATTCGGTCGTAAGTGCCAAATTCCATCCCATTTGCACAAAAATTAGACGTTTGATGCACAATAAAAGGTAAATCGGACGAAGTTATATATGGGAGCTATATCTAAATCTGAACCGACCTCGATAAAATTTAGCAAATGTATTTATGAGCTGTATTTGATATATTTCCCCAAATATTGTTGTTGCATAGTGCATATTACGGCGGCGGTGGACAAAAATAACAAATCGGATGAACAATATATATGGGAGCTATAGCTATATCTGAACCGATTTCGATCAAATTTGGCATACATATTTTCAGGCCTAATTTGGGTGTATATGCAAAATTCCATACAATTCGGGCTGACATTACACGTTTGGTGCACAATAAAAGGCAAATCGGACGAAGATATATATGGGAGCTATATCTAAATTTTTACCGATTATTTCCAATTTCAATAGGGTTCGTCCTTGGGCCAAACAAATGATCTGTGCAAAATTTCATTTGGATCGGGCAATAAATGCGACCTGTACTTTGTTTACAAAAATACATGGACAGACGGACAGACGGACGGACGGACAGACGGACGGACGGACATGCATAAATCGACTCAGAATGTGATTCTATGCAGATCATCAAAAGGAACTATGGGTCTATCTCGTTTCCTTCTGCCTGTTACAAACAAATGCACAAAGACATAATACCCTGACCACCTTGTGGTGTAGGGTATAATAACTTCTATGACAATAATATTTTTTTAAATTTTTAATTTACTAAGAGAAAATGTTTAATATATATTTTTTTAATTTGTATATAAAATGTTTTATTTATTTTACTTAATTTATTTTAGTCACCCCAATTGATATTTCGAATATTCCTAGACTATTATTCACCAGCGCATTTTCATAATATAAATATTGATTCCCATTACATATCGTATTCACAATATTGTATTTTCGTTCAAATTGAATTATAATTTAAATAATTTTTTCTTAAATATTTTTATTTTATGTGCAGTTCTGTATCCTATTATGGTTCTTGTTTTCCATACGAGCCATTAAGTGTCGCAAAATGCACACACATTTATTCATCCAAGCCACATTGCTTTCATGCAAATGCTGTTTATAGCATTTCTAATGATGACGACGTTTCACCCGCAGATATGAAATATGTCGCCTACAGATATTTTTCGAATGTTCTAACGTTCATTAACAGAAAGCGAAATGCACTCCGGTTTCCGCGTAACACATTTAATTTGCTTTTGTGGAAAGATTTAGATCATGAACTTACAGAAAACATCCAAACGTTGATCTGCTTGTGTGGGACTGCTCTTCTCGTTTGCACTATCTTCTAGAACACCCGAGAATGCATTATGTGCGTTTTGCAAAGATCGCCTACACTTCTTATTTTACTTGCATAAGTTACTTACATTGAGGCATACAGATTTAGAGAATAATGAATATATTCTGATCAGCTTCTGTGAAAAGACAGTTACAAACAATGTCAAATATAATTTACTTCATAAAACATATTGAAAGAGGATTTGGCATGATGTTTTTCTTATTAAATAAATATGAAAAATTTGATTTATTCAAACATTGCGATGGATTGCCCTGTATCGGCAATTCTATATATATCAAGTTTGTCATTGCGTTTGTAACACATCGAAATATATATGTTAAACACTACAAAGTATACATGTTCTCGATCGGCGTAAAATTCTATGTGGATTCAGCGATGTCTGTCCGCCTGTCCGACAATGAAAATCACTCTGGCTTCCGGACGAAATAGAGTAGGTTAAAATGTTTGTAACATCACTAAATATTCTTCATAGACCCCATAAAGTACATATTCATAAGCAGCATAAAATTCTAAGTTGATTTAACAATGTCCCACATTATTTGACGTATAGCGCCAATTGAAAATGAGATATATCGGTCAACGTTTTGCTATAGTCCCCATATAACGGTACCGCTCGATATTCGGTATTTTGATGATTGTTGCAACATTTTTCCACGGATTTGTTTAAAAATTGGTATTTCTAGGTCATAATGGTGTCTAGCTTGTGTGGCGAAACATTGTATGTATAGTCCACATTTGGTATAGCAGTTACAGTACCCACATCTATTTATTACCAATTATTACTTATAGCCCCCAGATAGCGGTACCTCCCGATATTCGGTATTTTGCAATTTTTGCCACATTTTTTTGCGAATTTCTCTAAAAATTTGTATTTGTTAGTCATAATGGGTTCTAACTCATATGGCGAAATATTGTATGCATAGGTCCACGTTTTGGAATAACCCCCATATAACGGTACCTCCCGATATTCGTTTTTATACCCTCCACCATACTATGGAGGGTATATTAACTTTGTCATTCCGTTTGTAACTCCTCGAAATACTCATATCAGACCCAACAAAGTATATATATTCTTGATCAGCGTAAAATTCTAAGTCGATTTAGCGATGTCCGTCTGTCTGTCTGTCTGTCTGTCCGTCAGTCTGTCTGTTGTAATCACGCTATCTTTCGAATGAATTGAGATAGGTGGCTAAAATTTTGCACACATGTTTATTTTTCCAGTAGGCAGGTTAAGTTCGTAAATGGGCCATGAAGGTCCCTACCTCCCTATATTCGGTATTTTGATGATTTTAGCGACATTATTCACCGGAATTGTTTTAAAATTGGTATTTGAAGTTCGTTATGGGAACTACAGTCTGTGGCAGAAAATTGTCTGTGCGGGTCCAGGTCTTCGTATAGCCCCCATATAACGGTACCTCCCTATATTCGGTATTTTGATGATTTTAGCTACATTATTCACCGTTTATTTCAAGTTTCGAATTTGAATATGGTAGTGGCTTATGACAAACAATGCCTATGTATGTCCACGTCGTATAGACCCCAAAATAACGGCTATATTCGGTATTTTTAAAATTTTAACTGAATTTTTTAAGGATTTTATATTTTGAAAATTTCCAAATTCGTTGCAAATGGTAGAGGGTATTAAAAGTTCGGCCCGGCCGAACTTACTGCTTTTTAACTTGTTTATTCTTCCTTTTTATACCCTCCACAAAAAGGTAAGGAGCGTATATTAAGTTCGTCATTCCATTCAGGCCTAATTTGGGTGTATATGCAAAATTCCATACAATTCGGGCTGACATTACACGTTTGGTGCACAATAAAAGGCAAATCGGACGAAGATATATATGGGAGCTATATCTAAATTTTTACCGATTATTTCCAATTTCAATAGGGTTCGTCCTTGGGCCAAACAAATGATCTGTGCAAAATTTCATTTGGATCGGGCAATAAATGCGACCTGTACTTTGTTTACAAAAATACATGGACAGACGGACAGACGGACGGACGGACAGACGGACGGACGGACATGCATAAATCGACTCAGAATGTGATTCTATGCAGATCATCAAAAGGAACTATGGGTCTATCTCGTTTCCTTCTGCCTGTTACAAACAAATGCACAAAGACATAATACCCTGACCACCTTGTGGTGTAGGGTATAATAACTTCTATGACAATAATATTTTTTTTAAATTTTTAATTTACTAAGAGAAAATGTTTAATATATATTTTTTTAATTTGTATATAAAATGTTTTATTTATTTTACTTAATTTATTTTAGTCACCCCAATTGATATTTCGAATATTCCTAGACTATTATTCACCAGCGCATTTTCATAATATAAATATTGATTCCCATTACATATCGTATTCACAATATTGTATTTTCGTTCAAATTGAATTATAATTTAAATAATTTTTTCTTAAATATTTTTATTTTATGTGCAGTTCTGTATCCTATTATGGTTCTTGTTTTCCATACGAGCCATTAAGTGTCGCAAAATGCACACGCATTTATTCATCCAAGCCACATTGCTTTCATGCAAATGCTGTTTATAGCATTTCTAATGATGACGACGTTTCACCCGCAGATATGAAATATGTCGCCTACAGATATTTTTCGAATGTTCTAACGTTCATTAACAGAAAGCGAAATGCACTCCGGTTTCCGCGTAACACATTTAATTTGCTTTTGTGGAAAGATTTAGATCATGAACTTACAGAAAACATCCAAACGTTGATCTGCTTGTGTGGGACTGCTCTTCTCGTTTGCACTATCTTCTAGAACACCCGAGAATGCATTATGTGCGTTTTGCAAAGATCGCCTACACTTCTTATTTTACTTGCATAAGTTACTTACATTGAGGCATACAGATTTAGAGAATAATGAATATATTCTGATCAGCTTCTGTGAAAAGACAGTTACAAACAATGTCAAATATAATTTACTTCATAAAACATATTGAAAGAGGATTTGGCATGATGTTTTTCTTATTAAATAAATATGAAAAATTTGATTTATTCAAACATTGCGATGGATTGCCCTGTATCGGCAATTCTATATATATCAAGTTTGTCATTGCGTTTGTAACACATCGAAATATATATGTTAAACACTACAAAGTATACATGTTCTCGATCGGCGTAAAATTCTATGTGGATTCAGCGATGTCTGTCCGCCTGTCCGACAATGAAAATCACTCTGGCTTCCGGACGAAATAGAGTAGGTTAAAATGTTTGTAACATCACTAAATATTCTTCATAGACCCCATAAAGTACATATTCATAAGCAGCATAAAATTCTAAGTTGATTTAACAATGTCCCACATTATTTGACGTATAGCGCCAATTGAAAATGAGATATATCGGTCAACGTTTTGCTATAGTCCCCATATAACGGTACCGCTCGATATTCGGTATTTTGATGATTGTTGCAACATTTTTCCACGGATTTGTTTAAAAATTGGTATTTCTAGGTCATAATGGTGTCTAGCTTGTGTGGCGAAACATTGTATGTATAGTCCACATTTGGTATAGCAGTTACAGTACCCACATCTATTTATTACCAATTATTACTTATAGCCCCCAGATAGCGGTACCTCCCGATATTCGGTATTTTGCAATTTTTGCCACATTTTTTTGCGAATTTCTCTAAAAATTTGTATTTGTTAGTCATAATGGGTTCTAACTCATATGGCGAAATATTGTATGCATAGGTCCACGTTTTGGAATAACCCCCATATAACGGTACCTCCCGATATTCGTTTTTATACCCTCCACCATACTATGGAGGGTATATTAACTTTGTCATTCCGTTTGTAACTCCTCGAAATACTCATATCAGACCCAACAAAGTATATATATTCTTGATCAGCGTAAAATTCTAAGTCGATTTAGCGATGTCCGTCTGTCTGTCTGTCTGTCTGTCCGTCAGTCTGTCTGTTGTAATCACGCTATCTTTCGAATGAATTGAGATAGGTGGCTAAAATTTTGCACACATGTTTATTTTTCCAGTAGGCAGGTTAAGTTCGTAAATGGGCCATGAAGGTCCCTACCTCCCTATATTCGGTATTTTGATGATTTTAGCGACATTATTCACCGGAATTGTTTTAAAATTGGTATTTGAAGTTCGTTATGGGAACTACAGTCTGTGGCAGAAAATTGTCTGTGCGGGTCCAGGTCTTCGTATAGCCCCCATATAACGGTACCTCCCTATATTCGGTATTTTGATGATTTTAGCTACATTATTCACCGTTTATTTCAAGTTTCGAATTTGAATATGGTAGTGGCTTATGACAAACAATGCCTATGTATGTCCACGTCGTATAGACCCCAAAATAACGGCTATATTCGGTATTTTTAAAATTTTAACTGAATTTTTTAAGGATTTTATATTTTGAAAATTTCCAAATTCGTTGCAAATGGTAGAGGGTATTAAAAGTTCGGCCCGGCCGAACTTACTGCTTTTTAACTTGTTTATTCTTCCTTTTTATACCCTCCACAAAAAGGTAAGGAGCGTATATTAAGTTCGTCATTCCATTTGTAACTCATCGAAATAATCATTTTAGACCCAACAAAGTATATATATTCTTGATCAGCGTAAAATTCTAAGACGATTTAGCCCTGTCCGTCCGTCTGTTGTAATCACGCTACAGTCTAAACGAATTAAGATAGGAAGCTAAAATTTTGCACAGATCTCTCTTTTGTCTGCAGGCAGGTCAAGTTCGAAGATGGGCTATATCGGTCCACGATATCGTGTAGCCCCCATGTAACGGTACCCCCCGATATTCGGTATTTTAATGATTTTACCCACATTTTTGAACGGAATTGTCTGAAAATCCACACAAGGAGTTCCTTGTGGGTACTTTATACCTCGGCAGAGAATTATTTATATAGGTCCACAATATCGTATAGCCCCCATATAACGGTACCCCCCGATATTTGGTATTTTGATTATTTTACCCACATTTTTGACCGTAATTGTCTGAAAATCCACACAAGGAGTTCCTTGTGGGTACTTTATACCTCGGCAGAGAATTATCTATATAGGTCCACAATATCGTATAGCCCCCATATAACGGTACCCCCGATATTTGGTATTTTGATGATTTTACCCACATTTTTCTACGGAATTGTCTGAAAATCCACAAAAGGAGTCCCTTGTGGGCATTTTACCTCCTCAAAATGAAGTGTCTATATAGGTCCACGATATCGTATATCCCCCATATAACTGTAACGTCCTATATTCGGTATTTTGATGATGTTAGCCACGCTTTTCAATGGAATTGTCTTAAAATCAACACAAGTAGTTCCTTGTGTGTACTTCAGCCCCTGAGAGAGAATTGTCTATACAGGTCCACGATATCGTATATCCCCCATATAACGGTACCTCCCGATATTCGGTATTTTATGATTTGACCCACATTTTTCATCGGAATTGTCTGAAAATCCACACAAGGAGTTCGTTGTGGGTACTTTATACCTCGGCAGAGAATTATCTATATAGATCCACGATATTGTATAGCCCTCATATAACAGTACCCCCGATATTCGGTATTTTGATGATTTTAGCCACATTTTCCAATCGTATTGTCTGAAAATCCACACACGGAGTTCCTTGTGAGTACTTTACACGCAGACATAGATTTGTCTTTAAAGGTCCACAATATCGTATATCCCCCCATATATCGGCACCTTCCTATATTAGATATTTTAAAGATTTTAAAAGAATTTTTATTGGATTTTATTTTTTTGAAAATTTTCTAATTCGTTCCAAATGGTACTGCTTTTTTACTTATTGATTATTTAACAGTTGATTTTTAAACGGATTTGCCCAGAGATCGGTATTTTTAGTTCATAATGGTTTCTAGCTCTTGTGGCGAAACATTGTATACATAGGTCTACGTTTTGGTATAGCCCCCATATATCGGTACCTGCCGATATTCGATATTTTGATGACTTTTGCCACATTTTTCCACGGATTTGTCTAAAAATTGATGTTTGTAGTTTATAGCCCGGTGGCAGAACATTGAACATAATTATTTCCACGATTTCCTATAGCGCACATATAACGAAACCCAACGAAATTCAGTATTTTAATAATCCTAGTCACATTTACGCACATAATTGTTTTAAATTTTGCATTTTACAAGATTTGATAGATGGTTCCCGTTTTGGTATATAACGGCCTCATTCACTTTATGTTTTCTATGATAAGTTTATTACTGGAGAACGATGGTAGTGTTTCCCATGGGGTAAGGCAGGGAATACCTAGGTTTTGGAAAGAGCCACCAATTCTCATCAGTTCCCTTGCTTATTGTCTGGGATATTCTCCCCAGAAGTTATTTAAAATATATTTATGCTTATGAATATGTACTTTATGGGATCTATGAAGAATATTTAGGGATGTTACAAACATTTTATTAACCTATTCTATTTCGTCCGGAAGTTAGAGTGATTTTCAATGTCGGACAGGCGGACAGACATTGCTAAATCCACATAGAATTGTATGCAGATCAAGAAGATGTATATTTTGTAGTGTTTAACATATATATTTCGATGTGTTACAAACGCCATGACAAAATTAATATATATATAGAATTGCCGATACAGGGCAATCCATCGCAATGTTTGAATAAATACATTTTTTCATATTTATTTGATAAGAAGAACATCATGCCCAATCCTCTTTGAAAAAATGTTTGTGGCAAACATATTTTTATGAAGTATATTACATTTGACATTGTTTGTAACTGTCTTTTCACAGAAGCTGGTCAGATTATATTCAATATTCTTTAAATCATGTATGCCTCAAGTAAAATAAGAAGTGTATGCGATCTTTACAAAGCGCACATAATGCATTCTAGGGTATTCTAGAAGACATTGGAAAACGAGAAGAGCAGTGTCACACAAGCATATGAATGTTCGGATACTTTCTGTAAGTTCATGATCTGAATATTTCCACAAAAACAAATTAAATGTGTTACTATGTTTTTTCGAAAGTCCCACACAGTTCCTATGTAATAACTGCACTTAAAATTAAAATATTTAAATTATTATTTAATTTGAACGAAAATACAATATTGTGAATACGATACGTAATCAATATTTATGTTATGAAAATGCACTGTTGAATAATAGACGTGAAATATTCGAAATATCAATTGGGGTGACTAAAATAAATTAAATATAACAATTTTATATACAAATTAAAAAAAAAATTAAAAATTTTCTTTTAGTAAATTCAAAAATGATTAAGAGTGTTTCTTAAAATATATGTATTCTGTGGCAGTGTGTTGAAAATAAGACTCGCCGACAAATCTTAAAACAGAATAGAATTTGGCACGAAAGAATTTAAAAATATTTCGAAAATCCATAAAAATTATTATGCGGTGCGCAAACCATATTTTGAAATCTATCAATCATTCAGTACAAAGCAATAGATCTTTCGAAAGGTAATTTCGAAATGCTTTTCTTCTTTTTTCTTTCAAATATTTACTAATTTTTTAAATTATATTTCCAGCATTGTTGTCAATTTTCCACCACCGGTGTTTTGGTTGGTAAACTATATTACCTTTGAGTTGGTTAAACTATATGTATGTTAGCTTCGACAATGTTCGGATAAAGTCTCCTATAAATTTTTCTTGACCGTCGATTTTATGAGACAGAACACAGTCCTAAAAATACGTTAGAATCTGGGTTGGGTCAATTTGTTCTTGCGTTCGACAAGCGGAATTTCAAAGTTGACCATTTCATATCATGTTTTTACATATTCAAATTGACTATAAACTCGTTACATACCGCATTCACATTCCGACCACATTTAGTTAATTTAATTTTCTTTTTGCAAAATCCGATCTTATGATAAAGTTTGATGCGCTAGAATCCGATGTCAATAAAGAAACATTGAGAAACTCTTTAAATATCTTTTGATGCAGATGGTGAAGGTGATCTGGATGGTTTGCGTTTGGTTCTACATTATCGTGGAATGTGGCCTGTTTCATATAACAACATCTACCTAATTGTTTCTGAAAGCGACAGGAACACTTTGTATTACATTAGCCGACCTTCAATACTAAAAATGACACCGTATTTTCGTTATTGTCTTTTCCTGTAACCATGATCTCTCATTTTAAGACGTTAAATGACAAAAATCCATGGAATACTGTGGTAAAAAAATGTTTTTTTTTTTGTCATAGAAGTTATTTTTAAAATAACTTCTGGGGGAAATATCCCAGACAAAAAGCAAGGCAACTGATGAGGATTGGTGGATATTTCCAAAACCTAGGTATTCCTGTCTTACCCCCTGGTAAACTTTACTATCATTCTCCACTAATAAACAAACGTTGTTTTTATAAAAACAACAATAAAGGGATTAAGCTTGATCATTTTGCAACAACAAAACTCTATGGTATCCCGAACAAACAAGCCAACACTGTTTTTAAAAATGTTTCCTTTACCCTAAGGTGGAGGATTTTAAAAGTGCAGCCCGGTCGATCTTAATGTTTTAACATTCGAAAGCAAGTGTGGGAAATACCAAAAATTCAGATATTGGTAAATTGGTATTAACATTTTTAGTTCGAAAATATATGCGACTTCGAAAAAATAATGACTTACAATTTTTTGGAAGATCTACTCATTTTGGTCATCCATCTGTTTCTGATGTTCAATTTTACTTTACATTCTCAAAAATTAACTATAGGTGCTTTATTCTCATGAGAAAGTCTTTTGGTGTTTCTTAAGTTACCCTTTGGAAATCTGATCAATCCAGGTGAAAGATTTTCAAGACCTAATTACTCATCAATATTGATCTTCTGAATAATATATCATACTATTTATTTCAGTGCATCGTCTTTAAGAGTACTTAAATCTTGAAAACTTTCAGTTTCTATTAATTGGAATTCGGCATTATCTTTATATTTAGAATAGTAACTTTCTGTAACTTGAAAATCGTAATTTTCTAATTCTTGAATTTAAAAGTTCTTTTTACATTTATTGACATTCAAGTGGGTTCATTTGTAAGGTACTAGGAATTTTACTTGATATATTCCACTGTGTTGAGTCAGTTTGTTCATTTCCAATTCTGTGTTTC
Source organism: Musca domestica (assembly GCF_030504385.1). Lineage (NCBI taxonomy): Eukaryota > Metazoa > Arthropoda > Insecta > Diptera > Muscidae > Musca > Musca domestica. Next base: position 2,663,663 of record NW_026712293.1, read on the forward strand.
GAGCTGAAAAAGGAAGTGACAATAAAAAGGGTGAGAGTAAATTAAATAACAATTTGTATACATGTATAAAGTCAAGGTAATAACAAACAAACCAATATATATTTCTTCATATGGTATTTAATTTATTTCTTTTGGGGCTTCCTCGATGATTTCCATTTTCTTTTGATACGATATTCCAAATGGTTCCTATAAATGTCTATACTATGTTTCCAATTGTGGTTATAATTTTTGAAAATATTTACTTTTCCAGGATATTTAAAAGTACTTATATTTGAGTTAAAGACATCAAACCAGTCATTTACCAGTTAAATAAATTTAGCCGTAGAATGAGCATTATGTACCACATAAGCATAACATCTTAGATTTTATCGCCGTACTATGTGAAAATGGTTGAAGCCCTAATTTTACCGTTTGTCTTCCTTCATATTAATTGGTAATGAAATGACGAATTCAAATGTGCAAGCTAGCGACTTAGAATGTATCATTTTTGTGACGAGGGAAGTACTTAATTTTATGTTGTGCCGACCTAGTTCCGCGAACTCCGACCGTTTGTATGAAAACTCGTATGAGTGATACATATGGAGTCACTCATACGTTCAAAAACTGGTGTACTGAACAGAAACTACATTGGCACAACACTACTTTATTATTATAATTTCTAGCACTTGTAGGGATACTAGCAGTAGGACTGGGATATAAAAATTAATTTACTATGGTGTTATTTTTCGGAAAATACAAAGGGAAAATTTACATCTTGAGGTTCTTTACTTTTTCCACTCCATATTTTCCTACTTTTAGAATATATTTAAATATATACTCTATTGTATGGTGAAATTACAAAAAAACAAGTAAAAAAGCAGTAAATTCGGCCGGGCCGAACTTTGAATACCCTCCACCATTTGGAACGATTTCGAAAATTTTCAAAAAAAATAAAATCCAATAAAAATTCTTTAAAAATCTTTAAAATATCTAATATAGGAAGGTACCGATATATGTGGGGATATACGATATTGTGGACCTATAAAGACAAATCTATGTCTGCGTGTAAAGTACTCACAAGGAACTCCGTGTGTGGATTTTCAAACAATACGATTGGAAAATGTGGCTAAAATCATCAAAATACCGAATATCGCGGGGTACCGTTATATGGGAGCTATACGTTATCGTTAACCTATATAGGTAATTCTCTGTCGGTGGGTAAAGTGCTCACAAAGAACCCCTTGTGACCATTCCGTTGAAAAATATGGCTAAAAACATCAAAATACCGAATATCGGGGGGTACCGTTATATGGGGACTATACGATATATTGGACCTATATAAATAATTCTCTGCCGAGGTATAAAGTACCCACAAGGAACTCCTTGTGTGGATACTGAATTATTTATATAGTTCAACTTATGGTTTGCGTACCGCATAATAATTTTTATGGATTTTCGAAATATTTTTGAGCTCTTTCGTGCCAAATTCTATTCAGTTTTAAAATTTGCTGACGAGTGTCATTTACAACACACTGCCACAGAATACATATATCTCAAGAAACACTCTTAATAGTTTTTTAAAAGAAACATTTTTAGAACAGTGTTGGCTTGTTTGTTCGGGATACCATAGTAATTTGTTGTTGCAAAATGGTCAAGCGGAATCCCTTTATTGTTGTTTTAATAAAAACAACGTTAGATTATTAGTGGAGAATGATGGTAATGTTTACCAGGGGGTAAGACAGGAATACCTGCTTTTTGTCTGGGATATTCTCCCCCGAAGATATTTTAAAAATAACGTCTATGACAATAATATTTTTTTTTAATTTTTAATTTACTAAAAGAAAATGTTATATATATATTTTTTTAATTTGTATATAAAATGTTTAATTTATTTTACTTAATTTATTTTAGTCACCCCAATTGATATTTCGAATATTCCTAGACTATTATTCACCAGCGCATTTTCATAATATAAATATTGATTCCCATTACATATCGTATTCACAATATTGTATTTTCGTTCAAATTGAATTTAACAGAATTTTTTAAGGATTTTATTTTTTGAAAATTTCCAAATTCGTTGCAAATGGTGGAGGGTATTCAAAGTTCGGCCCGGCCGAACTTACTGCTTTTTAACTTGTTTATTCTTCCTTTTTATACCCTCCACAAAAAGGTAAGGAGGGTATATTAAGTTCGTCATTCCGTTTGTAACTCATCGAAATAATCATTTTAGACCCAACAAAGTATATATATTCTTGATCAGCGTAAAATTCTAAGACGATTTAGCCCTGTCCGTCCGTCTGTTGTAATCACGCTACAGTCTAAACGAATTAAGATAGGAAGCTAAAATTTTGCACAGATCTCTCTTTTGTCTGCAGGCAGGTCAAGTTCGAAGATGGGCTATATCGGTCCACGATATCGTGTAGCCCCCATGTAACGGTACCCCCTGATATTCGGTATTTTAATGATTTTATCCACATTTTTCAACGGAATTGTCTGAAAATCCACACAAGGAGTTCCTTGTGGGTATTTTATACCTCGACAGAGAATTATTTATATAGGTCCACAATATCGTATAGCCCCCATATAACGGTACCCCCCGATATTTGGTATTTTGAAGATTTTACCCACATTTTTGAACGGAATTATCTGAAAATCCACACAAGGAGTTCCTTGTGGGTACTTTATACCTCGGCAGAGAATTATCTATATATGTCCACAATATCGTATAGCCCCCATATAACGGTTCCCCCCGATAGTCGGGATTTTGATGATTTTACCCACATTTTTCAACGGAATTGTCTGAAAATCCACACAAGGAGTTCCTTGTGGGCACTTTATACCTCCGCAGAGAATTATCTATCTAGGTCCACAATATCGTATAGCCCCCATATAACGGTACCCCCCGATATTCGGTATTTTGATGATTTTACCCACATTTTTGAACGGAATTGTCTGAAAATCCACAGAAGGAGTTCCTTGTGGGTAATTTATACCTCGGCAGAGAATTATTTATATAGGTCCACAATATCGTATAGCCCCCATATAACGGTACCCCCCGATATTCGGTATTTTGATGATTTTACCCACATTTTTCAACGGAATCGTCTGAAAATCCACACAAGGAGTTCTTTGTGGGTACTTTATACCTCGGCGGGTACTTTAATCCACAATATCGTATAGCCCCCATATAACGGTACCCCCGATATTCGGTATTTTGATGTTTTTAGCCATATTTTTCAACGGAATGGTCACAAGGGGTTCTTTGTGAGCACTTTACCCACCGACAGAGAATTCTCTATATAGGTTAACGATAACGTATAGCTCCCATATATTTTGATGATTTTAGCCACATTTTCCAATCGTATTGTCTGAAAATCCACACACGGAGTTCCTTGTGAGTACTTTACACGCAGACATAGATTTGTCTTTAAAGGTCCACAATATCGTATATCCCCCCATATATCGGCACCTTCCTAATTAGATATTTTAAAGATTTTAAAGAATTTTTATTGGATTTTATTTTTTTGAAAATTTTCTAATTCGTTCCAAATGGTGGAGGGTATTCAAAGTTCGGCCCGGCCGAACTTACTGCTTTTTTACTTGTTGATTATTTATCAGTTGATTTTTAAACGGATTTGCCCAGAGATCGGTATTTTTAGTTCATAATGGTTTCTAGCTCTTGTGGCGAAACATTGTATGCATAGGTCTACGTTTTGGTATAGCCCCCATATATCGGTACCTGCCGATATTCGATATTTTGATGACTTTTGCCACATTTTTCCACGGATTTGTCTAAAAATTGATGTTTGTAGTTTATAGCCCGGTGGCAGAACATTGAACATAATTATTTCCACGATTTCCTATAGCGCACATATAACGAAACCCAACGAAATTCAGTATTTTAATAATCCTAGTCACATTTACGCACATAATTGTTTTAAATTTTGCATTTTACAAGATTTGATAGATGGTTCCCGTTTTGGTATATAACGGCCTCATTCACTTTATGTTTTTTATGATAAGTTTATTACTGGAGAACGATGGTAGTGTTTCCCATGGGGTAAGGCAGGGAATACCTAGGTTTTGGAAAGAGCCACCAATTCTCATCAGTTCCCTTGCTTATTGTCTGTGATATTCTCCCCAGAAGTTATTTAAAAAATATTTATGCTTATGAATATGTACTTTATGGCATCTATGAAAAATATTTAGGGATGTTACAAACATTTTATTAACCTATTCTATTTCGTCCGGAAGTTAGAGTGATTTTCAATGTCGGACAGGCGGACAGACATTGCTAAATCCACATAGAATTGTATGCAGATTATATTCATTATTCTTTAAATCATGTATGCCTCAAGTAAAATAAGAAGTGTATGCGATCTTTACAAAGCGCACATAATGCATTCTAGGGTATTCTAGAAGACATTGGAAAACGAGAAGAGCAGTGTCACACAAGCAGATGAATGTTCGGATACTTTCTGTAAGTTCATGATCTGAATATTTCCACAAAAACAAATTAAATGTGTTACTATGTTTTTTCGAAAGTCCCACACAGTTCCTATGTAATAACTGCACTTCAAATTAAAATATTTAAATTATTATTTAATTTGAACGAAAATACAATATTGTGAATACGATACGTAATCAATATTTATGTTATGAAAATGCACTGTTGAATAATAGACGTGAAATATTCGAAATATCAATTGGGGTGACTAAAATAAATTAAATATAACAATTTTATATACAAATTAAAAAAAATATTAAAAATTTTCTTTTAGTAAATTCAAAAATGATTAAGAGTGTTTCTTAAAATATATGTATTCTGTGGCAGTGTGTTGAAAATAAGACTCGCCGACAAATCTTAAAACAGAATAGAATTTGGCACGAAAGAATTTAAAAATATTTCGAAAATCCATAAAAATTATTATGCGGTGCGCAAACCATATTTTGAAATCTATCAATCATTCAGTACAAAGCAATAGATCTTTCGAAAGGTAATTTCGAAATGCTTTTCTTCTTTTTTCTTTCAAATATTTACTAATTTTTTAAATTATATTTCCAGCATTGTTGTCAATTTTCCACCACCGATGTTCTGGTTGATAAACTATATTACCTTTGAGTTGGTTAAACTATATGTATGTTAGCTTCGACAATGTTCGGATAAAGTCTCCTATAAATTTTTCTTGACCGTCGATTTTATGAGACAGAACACAGTCCTAAAAATACGTTAGAATCTGGGTTGGGTCAATTTGTTCTTGCGTTCGACAAGCGGAATTTCAAAGTTGACCATTTCATATCATGTTTTTACATATTCAAATTGACTATAAACTCGTTACATACCACATTCGCATTCCGACCACATTTAGTTAATTTAATTTTCTTTTTGCAAAATCCGATCTTATGATAAAGTTTGATGCGCTAGAATCCGATGTCAATAAAGAAACATTGAGAAACTCTTTAAACTTCTTTTGATGCAGATGGTGAAGGTGATCTGGATGGTTTGCGTTTGGTTCTACATTATCGTGGAATGTGGCCTGTTTCATATAACAACATCTACCTAATTGTTTCTGAAAGCGACAGGAACACTTTGTATTACATTAGCCGACCTTCAATACTAAAAATGACACCGTATTTTCGTTATTGTCTTTTCCTGTAACCATGATCTCTCATTTTAAGACGTTAAATGACAAAAATCCATGGAATACTGTGGTAAAAAAATGTTTTTCTTTTTTGTCATAGAAGTTATTTTTAAAATAACTTCTGGGGGAAATATCCCAGACAAAAAGCAAGGCAACTGATGAGGATTGGTGGATATTTCCAAAACCTAGGTATTCCTGTCTTACCCCCTGGTAAACATTACTATCATTCTCCACTAATAAACAAACGTTGTTTTTATAAAAACAACAATAAAGGGATTAAGCTTGATCATTTTGCAACAACAAAACTCTATGGTATCCCAGTATATGTGAGGTCTTCCTTCTGGCTCAGGTAAGATAAGATAAGATAAGGTAATTAAGAAAAAAAGGGGGGGGTAAACATCAATGGACACCTGTGTAAATTAGATAAGGGGGGGGGGGGGGTAAACATCAACGGACACCTTTGTAAATGAGATAAGGGGAGGGGGATATCAGTGGTCACCTGTGTAAAGGGTTATAAGAAAGGGAAGGGGGTTATCGGTAATACGTTATAACAAGTTCGGATCGATCTAGTTTAAGTGAGGTTTTATTTCACACCTAGAACAATTCAAGAAAGGGAAGGGGATTAGGGGCAATAAATTAATGTTCTTGTGTTCGAGTTGTGTGTAGTAAGAAAACAAATCCTAGTTGTTTATGTTGTTACTAAATAGACATAGAGCAATCCAACATACATTTTTGAGTTGCGGTAAAAAAATGAAGTGGAGTTAGATAATTTTGTTTGATTTGTGTGTGCGGTTTTTCTTCACACCTACAGTTTGTTTACGTTGTTGTTAACTAGAAAATTACTAGTGTTTCCTTTAAACAACTGTTTAATTAGGTAGACATTTTTTTTTTTTTTTTTTTTTTTTTTTTTTTTTTGGCGTGTGATCAGAAAAGTTTTTTTCACACGCGTGGGAACTAGAGTCAACTCAAGTGACCATTTTTGAGTAAATATTGTTGTATAAGAATGTTTACATATACGATCGTGCCTAAGGATAAACATTCAAGTGTTTTCCCACTTTTGTTTGTGTGCTTCATATCAACGTCCTCGTTTATATTTACAGTTGGATATTTACTTGCTTTATCCTTATTTGATAGGATAAATTCTAATTGTAAATGATACAATGTTGAGATAATGAAAATGTAAGATTAGAATTGTATTCAGGGTTTTTATCGGAAATAATGCTTCGTCTAGGACGTTTAAAACAGCGCACAATTTATAGAAAGTCATTCAGTCTTCAAAAACATTCTTCGTGTACAATAATGGCAGCAAGGAAATTTTCCCAATGCGAGTGGAGTGACGCAGAGTTTTTTGAGGACTTTGATGCGGATGAAGAGGTGGCAAAATTTGATGTGGATGAAGAGGTGGCAAAATATTTTAAAAAGGAAAAAGAGAGAGTCGCCAGAAGAATTGAAGAAACCTCTACATGCGGGCTTAATGGTAATGAAGGAGATTCGATTGAATTCCGTGAAGACGAAAGGATTGGAGACTTATTGGAGACTCAGTGTGGAGACTCAACATAGGGATTCTGAGCCACAACAAAATAATTTAATAATAGATTTAATTTCATTTATTTCTAATAATATAGAGCAAATCTGGTTGAAGATTTAAAGGATGATAATCCTATTAAAATATTTATAAAAAAATTAAAACAAAAAAAAAAAAAAAAAAAAAAAAAGAGAAAACAAACAAAAAAAAAATGTTTTTCTTTATATTACATTTATGGGGTTAGAAAAGGCGCAAACATATTTTATGTAGGAGGGAAAGAGAAAGATAGTGAATCTTTTGAATATAAATAGTTGTTGATGTCGAGTAAAATATCGCAGTGTAATATCAAGACTCAGAAAGCATGGATTTAATTAATTCCTTCAATAGTCTGAACTACAAAAAAACCCTTAGTATGAAGGAAATGGAAATAAATAAGCAATATGCAATTGTAAGAGCATATAAAACGCAAACGAAATATGGAAACAAGATAGTATTGAACTTGGATGATTCAATTCTATATCTGCCTGCAAGATTCCTTTCCCTAGGAGATGATGCCATAACACAATTAAGTGAAGGAGGATTTTCAATCACAAAAACACATTTGCATGAAGGGAATGACAATATGTCATATAAGTTGGAGTTACAACACATATTACCAACAGAGTTTTTTTACTCCCAATATGCATCTAATACATGAATAGAAATAAAAAAAAAAATGTAAACACATAGATTAAGTAAATAAAAGAAATATATATTTTAAAACAACACCAATTTTTATTTAATGCTATGTAGTAATGATAGATTTTTCTATAAATGCTGAATTCTACCATAAAAGAAAGTTAGTACGTAATCCAGCTTTCACCATTAAAAATGTATCGGTTCAATATTGGAAATTTAAAAACGCCAAATATCATAGAAAAGTATTTCCATAAAGAAAATGAACGATTAAAGACATTTCACTCATGGCCATTAAAAAATCCTAACCCCAGCGAGATGGCAATGTTTGGATTTTATTATACTGGCGAAGCTGACAGAGTTATATGCTATTTCTGTCGAGTTGAAATATCTTCTTGGAAAGAAGCAGATTTACCCCTTGCTGAACATATGCGTTGGTCTAGCAGCTGTCCTCTTATCAGAAGATGTAAAACCAATAATGTACCGATATGTGAAAGCGAATTTAATAGTTTATTACCAGAAAGAAGTTATGATGTATGTGGAATGCATAAATATAATGTTTCAAAAGATTTATATTTCAAAGAAACACAAATATCTATGAAATTTAATAGCTTGAAATGCTTATGCATTCTTATAACAGCGTTAGCACTTATATCATTATTAATTTTAGTGCATTAATATATTTCATATTAAATAAAATTCAAAACTTTTTTTTTTTAAATTTTTATTATAATTAGACTAGAATACATATATATTTTTTAATTACATAAATTAGAAATATTTTTATTCAATAAAAATTCTAAACATAAATGACCACAATTAAATGTATTAAATTTTTGTTTTCTTACATAATTATAAGATACATCTGTTCCTAAATATTTTAATATCTCCAAGGGAGGTTGAAGATTACCAAAGCTATCAAAATATAGTTTTTTCGTCTTATTTCTATAGTATGCTACCCAATGTGTGCCAGGTCCATTATGAGAATCAAGATTTATAATTCCAGATTCTATGTTACGTGGTTTATATGGTAGTTTATCCCGCATGTAAACTCCTCTAAAATTTGGAATATATTTCTGTCCAAACAATTTAATATCAACATCCGTTAAAGGTCTATTGGGTAGCTGACTTAGAAGTTTTTTGTCCAAGATTTCTTTTTGTATACAATACCCATTCCATTTTTAAATGGTTTGAGGTAAAGGCCGTTACCAATGGCGATGTTCTCCATAGATTTATTATGACGAATGTTTTCTTCAAGTTTCTTCTGAGCATTCTTGGCTGAGTTAACTGCTTTCGCTATTGATGAGCCTCCCGTAGCTAATGCACCTACAGCACTCAGTGCTGTTAATATTGGTATAATAGGAAGAAATCCTCCAATTTTTGGTACTCATATAACCCTGGGAATAATTATATTGGATTTTTTACCCTTAAATGCTTGTGCTATTGTTTTACGTGCAATTTTTATGGCACTATTAATATCGCGTGGTTTCTCCTTTCTAAGGATTGAAGTTGCATTTTTAACAGTCGAAGAAAATAGCTTTTTTCTGCATTCAACATTTTTAGTTATACCCATACCTAATTTTGATTTAGCCTTCATAGTATTGCTAACTAAAAAAGCATTAATCTTTTCACCCCAGTTACTATCTTTTGCTTTCACTTGTTGCCAAGCCCTTTCAGCTAGATCTTGATCCGCTTTATGCCTTGCGTTTATATCATTAGTTTTGGAATACTCAATATCATGTAGTTTGCAAGCTGAATCTAAACCATTTATTCCTTTATCGCCTCTTCTCAATCTTTTTTCCAATTTTGTACCGGGACCACAAAATTCATATCCAGGTAAATGAAGCTCGAATGGTAGTGCGTCAATAGTGTTATTCAATAGTCCTCTTCCTCGAATGATTCGTTTATAATTAATTAAGTTTTTATAATAAACAACCATTTTATATGTTAATCAGTAATCTAAAAGAAAAAAAATCTTATAAATTTTATGAAGCATCCAAAGTAATACACAGTCTCCAAAATGCGTTTGGTGAAACAAGATACGAATATTAATGTGAAAAACTTTGATTTTAATAATCGTAACAACGATAGGCGTAAACATAGTCCCTTATTACCTAATTCCATTAGAGCTATAATAGTAGGTCCATCAAATTGCGGAAAAACTAATATCATGATTAGTTTAATTGAAAGCCCTAACGGATTAAAATTTAAAAATATATACTTATATTCAAAATCTCTTCAACAACCAAAATATAAGTATTTGGAAGAGTTAATTACACCCATTAAGGGAATGGGATTTCACACATATGCTGAAAACAATGACGTTCTACAACCAAATGAGGCGAAGGAAAATTCGATAATGATCTTTGATGATGTCGCTTGTGAAAATCAAAACAACATACGCGCATACTTTTGTATGGGTAGACATAGAAATATAGACTCCTTCTATTTATGTCAAACATATACACGAATTCCAAAACATCTTATTAGAGATAATGCCAACTTCATAATAGCTTTCAAACAGGATAATATCAACATGAAACGCATTTTTAATGAGCACATTGGAGGCGATATGTCATTCAATAAGTTTACTGCTATATGTAGAGAATGTTGGAGCGATAAATATGGATTTTTGGTTATAAGTAAAGATGATACCATAACTAACGGTCGCTATAGAAAAGGATTTAACGTCTTCATTCATATTTAGTGCTTTATAATATCTTGAATAAAGCACATCTATATTCAATCGAACCCGCTTAAAAAAAAATAAACATTCATAGCTGACCTGTTCTCCTTGAAAGCAGTCGGTTTTAAACTAACCTGATTATTATAAACCGCCCCTGTTTCAAACTGACCTGTTTATTATAAACCGCCCTGTTTCAAACTGACCTGTTTGCTATAAACCGACCCTGTTTCAAACTGACCTGTTTATTATAAACCGCCCCTGTTTCAAACTGACCTGTTTGCTATAAACCGCCCTGTTTCTAACTGACCTGTTTATAATAAACCGCCCCTGTTTCACACTGACCTGTTTACTGTAAACCGCCCTGTTTCAAACTGAGCTGTTTACTGTAAACCGATCCTGTTTCAAACTGACCTGCTTATAATAAACCGCTCTGTTTACATAAACTCTGCTGTTCCTACCCTGCAAAGCGATCTGTTTACCATAAACCGATCAGTTTACGATTACCTCTGTTCTGTTGAAAAAATCTTAATAATGACTGGAAGAAAAACAATGGATGAGAATGTTTTAAAAGAACTCATTAAATCAAGGAGTATTCTGAGGAAAAAATTTCAATCTATTAAAGAAGGAGAGGATGACATCGGAAGACGACTACAGTATACATTTAAACCCATTATAAAACCATTAAATGATGTGGTGAAATTATCACATTTAAATTTAAATGAAACAAAAAAATCGATAAACGGCATTAAAAATGAAAAAAATATTAAAAAGGAAAACGAACTCAAACTAGAAAAGGACTTTGTTACCAAAAGTGAACATAAAGATGACTCTAATGACGATGATGAAACATTCTATTCTGAAGAGGAGGAGGAGAAAGGAGAAGCTTGGCAGTATAAGAAGGGAGTGGAAAGTCTTACATCCTTATTTAAAAATAATACATACGATAATATATACGGTCCCCAGAAAGACGAAAATGGTGATTGGAAATTCGGTAACAGTAAAATGTACTTTGTTGATGACAAAATAAAAATTGGGAATCAAACATGGGCCTTATCAAGCGGTCTATACAATCTTTTATTCCACAAAAATCCTACTGGCTTTGATAAATTTGAATTAGATATATATAAGAAAATTCTAGAGAATACGTGTGTACACCGGAGAAATTATGAATCAACCGGACAAATTAGAGGTAATAAAGGTCCGAAGTATACAAAGATTATAAAAAACCTGTTTCAATCAACTCACACAGGTGAAGGATTAATGAACGTTAATCTACAGAAACCAAATTATATATATTGGAACGATCCAAATGAGTTGGTTGAACGTTTAAAATTATTAATAGCCTCCAAAAATGCTGGTCATACAAATCAGGACAATGAAATAATATCAATAATTGAAGAGCTAAGAGAAGACAATATAATATACTGACGGGGGACAATAAGTATCAATTATGCAATGAGCGTCGATAAATTCGGACACTACTCAAACTCTAGTAATTTGAGAAAAAATGCTTCAAAAGTTTTTGGAATTGATATTGACCAGCATTACAACCTCGATATCCAAAATAAAAAAATTAAAAACTTGGCGCCGCCATCGGAAGACAACGACGCAGTCAACAAAGCTTTTGTACAAAAGAAGATCCTACATTCACAAGAAATATTAAGAAGAGAAATATCATCAGAGATAAGAAATTTATTTAATGAAATAAATAACCTAAAAAAAGAAATAAAACATTTTGGAAATGATAAGAGCATTATATCGCCAATGTCAATGCCACACAGTATTATATTGAATAAAATTCTTAATAAATAAATATGGAAAGAAGGACTATAGTAAATGAACTCCATTCTCAAGCGAGGAAACGTTTTCCTCGCCGAAGAGTTATTACAAAGGGTATTGATGATTTATGGCAAGCAGATTTGGTTGAAATGGGTAATTATTCAACCATTAATAAAGGATATAAATATTTGCTAACTGTTATTGATACATTCTCAAAATATGCCTGGGCTGAAGCGATTAAAACAAAAAGCGCGAAAGATGTTTGCGCGGCATTTAAAAAAATTTTGATTGCTGGCAGAGTGCCTAACAACTTACAAACGGATGATGGAAAAGAGTTTTTTAACAAAGACTTTAAGAAGTTAGCAGATATATATGCAATAAATCACTATTCTACTTATAGTGTTATGAAAGCCTCAATTGTTGAAAGATTTAACCGAACCTTAAAAAATAAAATGTTTCGAGAATTTTCTTATAATGGTACATATCATTGGATTGATATCTACAGAAAGCTGATTCATGAATACAATCGAACTAAACATGGAACTATAAATATGCGACCCATTGATGTAACCAAAAGCAATGAACAAATTTTGCTAGATTCAGTTTACAATCACATTAAAACATTTCCTAAACCAAAGTATCGTGTTGGAGATTATGTTCGAATAAGTAAATATAAAAATGTATTTGAAAAGGGTTATACACCAAACTATAGCACTGAAATCTTTCGCATAAAATCGATTCAAATTACAAATCCTGTGACATATATTTTGGAGGATTATGAGGGTAATCCTATCAAGGGAGGATTCTACAACGAAGAAATTAAATCTACTCGTTTCCCAAATACGTACCTGGTAGAAAAGGTCTTAAAATCAAAAGGTGATAAGGTATATGTAAAATGGTTGGGGTTTACAAACCATCATAACTCATGGATATATTATAAAAAAAAAGAAAAAACTTAAATAAAAATTTATAAAAATAAAGTAATGAAAAGTGTGTTTTCATTTATAAACAAACACTCATAATGTCAATAACATTGGCTCTAACGGGGAAATCATCCGTTTTAACGGCAGATTATTTTCCGCCAATTCAGGTGATAGGAGATTATGAGTGTGCCTTAATTGATTTTCATTCATATAATTCTATACCTAATGTTGATTATGATAATAATCTATTTCATATTGGAGGACAAATAATAGAGATTCCTATTGGTTCATATGAACTTGAGGATATAGCTGACTATATTAAAACATCATATAAAAACGAAAACAATACAAAATCCATTGAAATTGTAGCTAATAACAACACACTACAGCTTGAAATATTTTCCTCCCATGACTCAATCGATTTTAATCAGCACCGTTCTATAAGCTTACTATTTGGATTCGAGGGCGGTATCTTACCACCAGGTAGAAGACATTGCTCACAACTCCCAGTAAATATTTTGCGAGTAAACGCAATTCAAATCCAGTGTAATATAACTACGGGAGCATATATGAATAATACACCTGTACATACTTTACATGAATTCGGAATAAATGTTTCCCCTGGATATAAAATAGATGAAATACCTCGTAATTTGATTTATTTACCTGTGAATGTGAAAGAAATAAGTTGTCTAAAAATTTGGATTACTGATCAAGAACAACGCCTAATTAATTTTCGCGGTGAAGAAACTACTCTTCGGCTACATTTGAGACCTATATCAAAATGATTATATATAATAAATATATTAAAACACAGAAAGAGTCTCGCATTCCTATAAAGGTTATCAAACCTAAAACACGAGGACTGACGGAGGAAAATAAAAAATTTTTGAAATCCGTTAAACTACACTTAAAGGAAAATGTCTGAAATACTTAATGTTGAAGACGCACCGTATTCTGATGACAGCATAATCAAAAAAGATTATCACAGCTATGTACCCTACATTCGTTCTTTTAAGAATAATGACGAAATTAGAATTACAATACAAAATCGAGATTTATATGTCTTGCCAAGTGAGAGTTACATCTACGTTGAAGGTGTACTAACATCATCAGATGGAAAACTAACGGCTAATGCTCGTTTACGTAATAACTGCGTAGCATATTTATTTGATGAAATACGATATGAATTGAATGGTATCGAAATTGATAGTACGCGCTATTTAGGAGCATCGAGCACTATAAAAAATTTTGTTTCTCTTACAAGTGTTGAGAGTAATATTATGAAGAATGCTGGATGGACTAATGGTGCTGACTTAAATAGGAACATGTTTAATTTTTGTATTCCACTTAAAATGCTGTTGGGGTTTGCAGAGGACTATAATAAAGTAATATTAAATAGTAAACATGATCTTATTATGCTGCGTAGTTCGAGTAATCAAAATGCATGTTATTCTACCGATTCGAACGAGAAGCTAAATGTAGAAATAAATAATATAACATGGAGGATACCTCATGTACGCTTAGCAGATTCATCAAAGCTGCAGATTATGAGAATAATAAATAATGGAAAACCTCTTCCTATTGCATTTCGAAGTTGGGATTGTCATTTTAATCCAACGTTTCAGGGTGCAACTAAATGTCATTAGAATGTAAAATTGTCGACTAATAGAGAACGTCCACGCTTTATATTACTCGCCCTAGAAAAAGAAGGAAAATTTATTCACTCAAATTTGGTAAACGTGAAAGTTCATTTGAATTCAGAAGCATATCCGTACGATGATTTAAATCTGAAGTTTGATGAAAACAGATATGCCGTACTTTACGATATGTATGCGAAATTTCAACAAAACTACTTTTTAAGGGAACCACAACCAATATTATCATTGGAAGAGTTTAAAGAAAACCCAATTGTTGTAATTGATGTAAGCCACCAAAACGAAGTAGTCAAAAGCGGTCCAATAGATGTTCAAGTGGAATTTGAAACTAATTCACAAATTCCAGCTGGTGTAGCTGCTTACTGCTTAATCCTTCATGATCGATTAATCGACTATAATCCTTTAAATGGAATTGTTCGAAAAATGTTGTAATATTCTATACTCATTTCATTAATTAATTGATAATTTAATAAAGAAAAAAAAAAAGACATTTTAAAAATATTTTTTATATTGTTTATTTATTTCTTCGTTTTTTTATATAGATATAAACATATACATATATGTGAAATACATTAATCTTAACTAAAAAATAAATTATCAATATCAATTGCTTCATTCAATAGATTTGTAAAGTTTTTTTCACGCTCAATAGCTACATGACCCCAAGCATATGTGTTCACCTTATCTTGGCGAACCATTCTTTTAGTATCTTTAAAACTTAATACAATTTTAGATAACTCATTTGTATAAATTTCATGCATCTTAGATCTAAAAGTATACATGGTATCACTAACTATGACTTCATTAAATAAAGTGTTCTTATAATCTTCTATGTTATATGGCCTAATGACACATTTTTTTACACCTTTAGCTTTTTTAACTTCCACGCCATCATCTACCGTATACGAGTACATTTTTGAGCCTAAACCAACAAATTCAAGCATAATTTTTCCACAATTCTCGTCTTTCATCATACCTATAACTTTTTTATTTCGTCGGGGTATGTTATACACATTATCCTCAGGGTAAGCTGATGTATCGAAGTATTGATCAACATCTGCTCTTATATCCTCATAGATATCTTCAGTATATATAGTATATATGAATGAATCCGTATCCATATAATTTAGAATTACGCGCTCACCAAATTTATTTTTCATATAACCGTAATGGAAATCATACATTTTTCATTTTGCTAACTCCAATATACAAAACCCTAAATATATAGGTTTGTTGTAAGTTACACAGAGTCTCTCCATTTGGATTGCCCAAAGATCATCGCAAAATTGTGTAGCGCTATGGAAGTTGGGTTTAGCTATCAAAGATTGAGCTCCTAATTTATTTCGGTTAGTTGTTTCCCAATGATTTACTAACTTTATATCTTTCCGTTTATCTATATTTTCCATTGTTTTTCCAAAGACTGCATTATTGAAAAGTTTAAATAAATTCCTTAAGAAATCATTGTCCGCTTTTTGTCTTTCTTCAGTATTTTTATCTATATATGAAGCTAACCATGGAGACTGATCAAAGGAAATTACGCGATGAACTTTATCCAAAACCAGATCAATATCTAAGCATTGCTTTAAAGTCATGTAATGCATGCTATACGATTTCTTTGGATCAAAATCGGCAATCAGCTTGTCATATTTTGAACCCCCAACTTTTTTGTTTTCAGAACAGAAAGGCAAATCATTATGTTTATCATGTAACGTTGTTGGATAACTTAGATCCACTTCGTATATGTAACCAATGTTTGAATTTGCTTTAAAGTTCTGAATTTGTCTAGCATCTCTTATTATATCATCATTTTTGACCCATTGAAAATTACCATTAGGGAGATATTGCCTCATAGCCCAACCGTAGAGATTATTCGCATCAATATATAATAAATAACTTGATGGAGAGTTTTGATCAAAATTCTTCATATATTTATTGTTCGCTTTAGTGTACCTCCTTGAGCACTGTGTCAGACCACCTCTAATACCATTCTTAATTAAATGAAACATGTCTAGATCGGTTAATAATTCAAGACCTACTTTTGTTTGCCTGAGCATAGCATCAAATGATAATCCCGGTGCTGTATAATACTGACAAGGATCAAGCTTATGAACATTTTTACATGACTTTCTAAAATTTTCAAAAACGTCAGTAAGAAGTAGAACGTCAACCTTTAAATATAACTCCATGTAATCACGTAAAGTTTTACAATTGAATGTTTGTCACACTTTTATAGCATGCTCATATTCTTCTATATAGCACCTTTTATCATTTAATGTACTATAAAATGACTCGATTGGAGGAAGGGTAGTATCGTTCAACTTCTCAAAGGAATTTAAATATTCATAACAGAATATTCCCTTTTTCCTCATGAGATTGAATTCATTATCATTGGTGAAATGTTTTCTAATAGACATATCTCCATCTGTACAGTAGCTATCTAAAGCATCTAAACTACTAGCCATAAAACGAATTGAATCCAAAAATCTATATTCAAACGTCTTGTGTCTATCATAAGGATTCATATTCACCGTATGCGATAAAGAAATATATTTTTCTTTTGTTAGAGGAATTATAGTGGTGTTTCCCTCTATAGTGGTCAAAAGCTCTTTAACAAACAAATGGCAATCATATTCTGAAAAATTATGGAAAAATATTGGGATGAATTGTGCTACCGTATAATTAATGTTGCATACATTATGAGCTGCCCCTCTAAATTTACCAGTTACGTGACAATGATCACGAACTTTATCATCATATAAATTTTTATCACAAATATGGCAATTTAGTGCTGAGTCAAATATACTTTGCTCGATAGATGATAGCGGTTTCATTGGCGTATTAAGAGACAAGTAATTATTATAAATTTCTCTACAGGAAACATCTAATTGCTCTATAAATTTCTGAGCTGCATCCTCACCAGTATAGTGATGATATACATCTAAACTACTATCAAATGAACATTTAATATTGAATCCATATGCACATGGAATATGCTTCTTAATTCTTTCCCCACCTGCTATTACAGTCTCTAAAACACATTCAAAATCTGCATAAATTACAAATGGTACGTCCATTTGTTTTCTAAAGTTCTTAAATTCTAAAATACTTTCCTCAACTGTGGGCATTTTTGTGACGACACGACTACAATACTTTTTGTGAATAATCATAAGGTCTTCTCTGGGGGTGCAGTAGAAACAGCTATTACAAATTGATATTTTTCTTCTATTAGTAGTAAGCTGACTCCTAATCAATCTGAAAGAAACCAACATGTTAAATACACAAATTGATACATTGTTTATATTATATTTACCTTGAAACATGCTTTACTAATATGAAGTGGGCCTTATCTGCCTCCGCCAGTAAAATTAAATTCACATGATTCGCCTTTTCCGCTTTTGTGTGGTATAAGGGTCCAACAACTTCTTTATCGTATCCGAATACATTTATGCTTATCTCTGGATTGTTGGTTTCAAACTCTGATATATTTTTCAGCTCAACTGGAAAATTCATTCCTTCGAAATTGAGAGTAACACCATTTCGGAGGGTGATTTTTTCTGCCTTTATGTCCGGAATTGTGTATGATGAAGTCCTTGTTGGATTTCTATTCGGAGTACTATCCATTGCAGCAATTAAACACCATTTGAAGCAGAATTTATCGTTATTTTTTAAGTTCCAGCACGCTTTCTTATGTCGCAACGATTTAGGAGTATTAATATACTGCGATCCTTTAATTGGAGCAGATTTATTTAGGTTCAACTCCAGCCACAATATTTTAGATAGAGCCCATCCAGAATCCCTTTCTTGAAATTCAGACATCTTATTCTTTATAGAGTCTACATGTGTATTGAATATTTCATCAACATCATCTGAGAGCGTTATTTGATTCATTTTGGTTATATGCCCCATGCTTACAACCTTGATTTCATCCTCAAATATCTTTGCATATTCACCAACGACTTCTTCTTGTAGTTTCTTCGCACTTATATTGATAAGTTTTAATGCGATTTTGAAAACCACTATTTATCAATACCATTCTAGGATCAATAACGGTACAACTTTTTTCTTTGTGAGAGTTTGTTCTACAGTGATTAAACCACAGATTTTTTTCGCACATTTATGTTGCACGAATCGCAATACATAAAGACATATGATTGCCTCTTTCTTTCAGACATCTGTTGTTGAATATTTTGTTCATTTCCTTCGTGATTGTCCATTTGTTGTTGTTGGTTACATTGTTGCTGCTCATTTCCTTCGATATTTTCCATTTGCTGATGATGGTGATATTGCGACTGATGTTCATTAATATTGTATTGTTGTTGGTATGTTTGATATTGTTGCTGTTGATGATGAAAACTGTGTTGTTCCTGTTGTTGATCAAGTTGTTGCTGCTGTGATCTATGAAGTTCTTTCTTCCGTTGTTGATGTAAAAGATATGGATGATAGCGATTATTTTGACATGATTGTAGTTGTTGATTATATTCTCTAGAAAATTTATATTGCCCATGATTATGGTATTGTCCAGCATGACGATATTGTTCAAAATTATATTGACATTGTTGTTGCTGATTGTGATGAGTTCCATAATGAAATTCTAATGCTTGAGAATTTATGAACATCTGATTACATAAATTACATAACTTATGTAGTTCACAATGCTTTTGATATTCCATGCTGTTAACAAATTCTACAGCGCAAATATTGCATTTAAAACCCATCGAATTCATTTTTGATTTTTTTTTATTCAGAGAACAAATTTAAAAAAATTGTAGGGAGCGTGGTTTTTCGTCGAAGTCTCAACAGAAAATGAAGATTTTCATTTAAAATAAATAAAGGAAAAAATAATTTCAGTTTACAACAATAATGCACACACTAGCATACACATATGGATAATTTGATACCTATTATTAAAAACATGATTTCACGAAAATTTATGATATTTACGAAAGAAATATTTCAATCTTTAAAATGGTCTCACATCTTAAAAATGACTTTGAAATGTCTTCCTGTTGAAGCAGGTGTGAAAAGAAAACACTCGTAATTTTCTAGTTAAAACAGCAAAAACAAATAAAGGGTTGATAAAAAAAACTGTGAGGTAAGTAAAAACAATAATCTCAGCAGAAAAGAGCGCCACTTTTCTTCAGCATACAAGTCTTTTTCAACAGGACCGGGATCGGTCTATTGATATTGTACTATTAAAACAAAAAAAAAAAAAACATTCGAAAATAATATTGCACATTTAACCACAATCAATAAAAACACACAAACAAAATTAGAAAAAAACACTTGAATGTTTTTTTTCCCTAGATAGGTTCGTACATGTAAACATTCCTATGTAGCAATATTTACTCAAAATGGTCACTTGGGTTGGCTCTAGTTCTCACGCGTGTGAAAAATAATCTTTTTCTGGTCACACGTATAAAAAAGTCTTCCTACTCAAACAGTTGTTTAAAGGAACCACTAGTAATTTTCTAGTTAACAACAACGTAAACAAACAGTAGGTGCGAAGAAAAACCTCACACACAAGACAAACACACACGTCAACCTGGACCTCGACACACAAGTTAAACAAAATTATCTAACCCCACGACATTTTTTACCGTAACTCACAAATGTATGTTGGATTGATCTATGTCTATTTAGTAACAACATAAACAACTAGGATTTGTTTTCTTACTACACACAACTCGTACACAAGAATATTAATTTATTGCCCCCTAATCCCCTTCCCTCACTAGATCGATCCGAACTTGTCATAACTTATTACCGCTAATCCCCCTCCCCTTATCTCATTTACAAAGGTACCCGTTGATGTTTACCCCCACCCCTCCCCTTATCTTATTTACACAGGTGTCCATTGATGTTTACCCCCCCCCCCCCCCTTTTTTTTCTTATTTACCTTATCTTATCTTATCTTACCTGAGCCAGAAGGAAGACCTCACATATACTTATCCCGAACAAACAAGCCAACACTGTTTTTAAAAATGTTTCCTTTACCCTAAGGTGGTCCGGTCGATCTTAATGTTTTAACATTCGAAAGCAAGTGTGGGAAATACCAAAAATTCAGATATTGGTAAATTGGTATTAACATTTTTAGTTCGAAAATATATGCGACTTCGAAAAAATAATGACTTACAATTTTTTGGAAGATCTACTCATTTTGGTCATCCATCTGTTTCTGATGTTCAATTTTACTTTACATTCCCAAAAATTAACTATAGGTGCTTTATTCTCATGAGAAAGTCTTTTGGTGTTTCTTAAGTAACCCTTTGGAAATCTGATCAACCCAGGTGAAAGATTTTCAAGACCTAATTACTCATCAATATTGATCTTCTGAATAATATATCATACTATTTATTTCAGTGCATCGTCTTTAAGAGTACTTAAATCTTGAAAACATTCAGTTTCTATTAATTGGAATTCGGCATTATCTTTATATTTAGAATAGTAGCTTTCTGTAACTTGAAAATCGTAATTTTCTAATTCTTGAATTTAAAAGTTCTTTTTACATTTATTGATATACAAGTGGGTTCATTTGTAAGGTACTAGGAATTTTACTTGATATATTCCACTGTGTTGAGTCAGTTTGTTCATTTCCAATTCTGTGTTTCGAGCTGCAAAAGGAAGTGACAATAAAAAAGCTAAGAGTAAATTAAATAACAATAAATAACACATGTATAAAGTCAAGGTAATAACAAACAAACCAATATATATTTCTTCATATGGTATTTAATTTATTTCTTTTGGGGCTTCCTCGATGATTTCCATTTTCTTTTCATACGATATTCCAAATGGTTCCTATAAATGTCTATACTATGTTGCCAATTGTGGTTATAATTTTTGAAAATATTTACTTTTCCAGGATATTTAAAAGTACTTATATTTGAGTTAAAGACATCAAACCAGTCATTTACCAGTTAAATAAATTTAGCCGTAGAATGAGCATAATGTACCACATAAGCATAACATCTTAGATTTTATCGCCTTACTATGTGAAAATGGTTGAAGCCCTAATTTTACCGTTTGTCTTCCTTCATATTAATTGGTAATGAAATGACGAATTCAAATGTGCAAGCTAGCGACTTAGAATGTATCATTTTTGTGACGAGGGAAGTATTTAATTTTATGTTGTGCCGACCTAGTTCCGCGAATTCCGACCGTTTGTATGAAAACTCGTATGAGTGATACATATGGAGTCACTCATACGTTCAAAAACTGGTGTACTGAACAGAAACTACATTGGCACAACACTATTTTATTATTATAATTTCTAGCACTTGTAGGGATACTAGCAGTAGGACTGGGATATAAAAATTAATTTACTATGGTGTTATTTTTCGGAAAATACAAAGGGAAAATTTACATCTTGAGGCTCTTTACTTTTTCCACTCCATATTTAACTACTTTTAGAATATATTTAAACATATACTCTATTGTATGGTGAAATTACATAAAAACAAGTAAAAAAGCAGTAAGTTCGGACGGGCCGAACTTTGAATACCCTCCACCATTTGGAACGAATTAGAAAATTTTCAAAAAAATAAAATCCAATAAAAATTCTTTAAAAATCTTTAAAATATCTAATATAGGAAGGTATCGATATATTGGGGGATATACGATATTGTGGACCTATAAAGACAAATCTATGTCTGCGTGTAAAGTACTCACAAGGAACTCCGTGTGTGGATTTTCAGACAATACGATTGGAAAATGTGGCTAAAATCATCAAAATACCGAATATCGCGGGGTACCGTTATATGGGAGCTATACGTTATCGTTAACCTATATAGAGAATTCTCTGTCGGTGGGTAAAGTGCTCACAAAGAACCCCTTGTGACCATTCCGTTGAAAAATATGGCTAAAAACATCAAAATACCGAATATCGGGGGTACCGTTATATGAGGGCTATACAATATCGTGGATCTATATAGATAATTCTCTGCCGAGGTATAAAGTACCCACTCCTTGTGTGGATTTTCAGACAATTCCGATGAAAAATGTGGGTAAAATCTTCAAAATACCGAATATCGGCGGGTCCCGTTATTCCGTTCAAAAATGTGGATAAAATCATCAAAATACCGAATATCAGGGGGTACCGTTATATGGTGGCTATACGATAGTGTGGACCTATATGGACAATTCGCTGCCGAGGTATAAAGTGCCCGCAAGGAACTCCGTGTGTGGATTTTCAGACAATTCCGTTGAAAAATGTGGGTAAAATCATCAAAATAACGAATATCGGGGGGTACCGCTACATGGGGGCTGTACGATATCGTGGACCTATATGGACAATTCTCTGCCGAGGTATAAAGTACCCACAAGGAACTCCTTGTGTGGATTTTCAGACAATTCCGTTGAAAAATGTGGGTAAAATCATCAAAATACCGAATATCGGGGGGTACCGTTATATTGGGGCTATACGATATCGTGGACCGATATAGCCCATCTTCGAACTTGACCTGCCTGCAGACAAAAGAGAGATCTGTGCAAAATTTTAGCTTCCTATCTTAATTCGTTTAGACTGTAGCGTGATTACAACAGACGGACAGACGGACGGACAGGGCTAAATCGTCTTAGAATTTTACGCTGATCAAGAATATATATACTTTATTTCGATGAGTTACAAACGGAATGACGAACTTAATATACCCTCCATACCTTTTTTGGTGGAGGGTATAAAAACCATTCCATTTTCAGTCAAATGTTCATTAGTTACTTTATAAGCAACTGAGCAACTTCATTAGTTACTTTATAAGCAACATTTCATCCAGACATAACACACATACCCTTTCTCCAGCAGATAGATTTAAAGTAACATCAGAACAGTTTAGTGCCTTTCATATGCTTGCTAAGGAAATTTTCATCCCCAACTCTTTATCTTCACCCTAACCACCAGCAGTGACCCTAATATCAACATTTCAAATTACCAGCCTCATCCGTTCACCCAAAAACTGTTTTGTACCCAATTTAGAACTATTTAATACAATTCTAACTCTTAGTATACATTTCCAAACATTTTCCTTAAATTAACCCCATTCCCGATTTCAAAATCTCATTTCAAGTTCCAATAAGTACGAATTTCCACATATTAATTACACAATGTAATAGCAATCCAGTTTACAAATTTTGGGATCCCAACTCTACGAGTTCTCCCAAAATTAAAATTTTAGTAAAATTTAGTGCAAATTTGTTCTAAATATTTAAAAAAATTTCAATACCCTCAATCCTCCAATGCAATAGTAATCTTATTTCCAAATTTCAGCAAATCATACCTACCGGTTACCCCAAATAGAAATTGTACTATATTTAGTAATTTTCGTGAACATAAGTACAAATTTCGATGGTATGTGGAGGTATTTAAATCCTACACTCCGCCGGTAATATTAATTTCAAATTTCGGGATTCTAGATCCATCCATTCCCCCGAATTCGAATTGTACCAAATTTTATACCGCTTAGTACTTTTCGTATACATGAGTACACACTTCCAAAACTTCTTCCCCGACATCGACTCTACTCCTAAACGTTGTTTTCCATTCTAAATTTCATATTTTAGCTCTAACCGCTCTCATGATACGAAATGGTACCAAATGTAGGGCCTTTAGTACTTTTCGCACATTATAGTGCGAATTTCCAAAAAACCTTTGGCACATCCCTCATATACTCGATCAGTAACCCTGATTCCAAACTTAAGAGTTCTATCTCTACTGGTTCATCAAATACAAGGGTAACATATTTAGTACCTTTTAATACTTTTCGTACTGTTCAAGTACGAACTTTTCAAGAACCTACTTCAGACCAAGAGTGACCCTCAACCAAAATTTCAAGATTCTAACTTCAGCCGCTTTGTCTCATTTTTAATATAAAAGTTAACAATACACAATATTACTTCTGGTGGCACTGTTATTCCCATGCAGTCACATCATGCCAAACGTATGACAAAATCAAAGCATAATATCATATATATGCATTGTGCTTCATCATCAAACTTTGGTGGCTTAATCATGAAGAGAATGCAACATAAAGATTGTTTCGTATTTCAGTTAAATAAAGAAGTGCATTTGCACTGCAAAATAAGGAACGATTTAGTTTAATAGTTGACTCAACTAAACTATTAAGAGAGGGAATTATACGACCATCCAGATCTGCTCATGACGACCCTTTATGGATCGTGCCGAAAAAATCGTACACATCAGGAAGTGTCAAATTACCGTATGGTAATAGACTATAGAAAATTGAATCGGGTAACCTAACCGGATAAGTATCCTATGCCCGAGATGACTAACATACTAGTCAACCTAGGCCAGAATAGATACTACTCAACTTTAAACTTGAAATCAGACTACCATTAAAGGTAAATATGGCTGTATAAGTTCGATACGTTCCACCACAACTTTCCAATACTCGTCAATCACGGATGCTGATTGGCACACTGGCATCTCCTCTACAATTCCCTTGGCGGATACCGTAGTGTGCGGATCGCCGCTGGGTATTGGTTGTTGGCGGTAGGCTCACCTTGCTCTCATTGGAAGTAGTTGTAGTTGTAATAATACACAGACATGGGACCCTCAGCGGTCACTCAGAACCTCTGCGTTCACTTGTCTGTATTTGCATATGTATTAGAAATAGACAAGGGATCCTCTGCGATCACTTAGAACCTCTGCGTTCACTTGTCTTTGAGAAACGAAAGAATAAACACACCAAAGGCCTCTGTCGCCACCCCAATTACTAAAGGTAATTTGTTGAATAAGAAAACATGGATACATATTGAATTTATACTAATTAATCCTTGTGTTTTATTTCTTGTCATATTTCTTTCTTTTACACACCACACGCGCGAATCACCCGCACCTCACCAAACCTCTCACCTACACAACACCTAACATCTCACATCACATAAAATAACTCTGGGGAGTTTTGTTGTCGCTGCCGCTAATCGAAGCCTTTCCCCCACTCCCCTGAGTTAAACATTTGGTCGCTTCGAGCCGGATTGAAGCCGTCACTTGCTCCCTCGTTTGCATGAAGAAATCATCGGATTATCTCTCATCATATCATCAACATACATAAGACTAAAAATCAGGTACGTAAATTCAGATCTCTATTTGAAGTGAGCTACCCGTTTTTGTTAGTGCGTATGTTAATTGTTTTTATTTGAAAAAAAAAAACATCGTATTGGTCGAGCTTCAATCACCCTTCGCGTGTGTTATTGTAATTCGAATACAGTCCACTCTTGTTGCGTTAAATTGCATTTGTTGTACTGATCAACCTACGTTGCGTTGATCATACATTTGCCTTTCGTTTGAAAACAAGTCAGTTGGTCGACTTATATTAACACTGCTTGTGTTAATCAAGTGCATTCCCCTACGACAAGTAGTTCTGTTGTTGTGAAAATAATTAGTTTTCTTTGTACTGATCATCCGTCGTCGCGTTGATCATACAAAGATATTTGGTGCTCTTGCTCCGCTTCGTTCATTTGTTTCGCTTTCAAACTCTAATTTCCAAAGTCGAAACATTTGTTAGTATTGACAGTCTCATTTAGCAAAAACAACATCCAATAATCTCTTTTTGCTTCGCTCACAATTCATTTTACATCGATCCAACAAGTGGATCTTTAAAGAGTTGTTGATGTTGTTTTATTCCCCCTCGTTGTATCTCTACTCCCTCGAATTTGCTGAAGAAGAATTTGCATCACCACATTTGTTATTACAGCACACATACATATTTTATCACATTCGGTCGTTTGGTTTATTTGTTTTTGCATTCCTCACCAACCAAACTGTGCTGTAATTCTAACTCCAACATTTCTTTTCCCCTCTAAAGGCTGAGCTCTGTAATGAGAATTTGTTTCTAATTTACAAAAACAACGCACATATAATAACAGTCCACATCTCTGTCGGTTGTTTATTTGTCGTCCTCTCCAACAACACTTGTTGCAATTCTCCTTCGTTTTCTTAACGTAGATCAATTCTCACTTGAGAATTTACATTGCCAAAAATTGCAACAACAATATCTCATCATTCCACGCGCCCTTTTTAGCGTCGGTTTGATATTCAGTAAAAATAACAACAAAGTGTTTTGATCTCCAACACTCACTGTTGGATCGTTTGTGGCGTCGCTTGTTGTGTGGGTGCGTAGCTGCTTACGCATAGTCATTTCTCTGCCGACGTCGCTTGTGTTTTATTCCTCGTTGTGCGATATCCGTTGTTGGTTCGGGACAGTGGGGTAAAACAGTACAAATTGTGATTTTTTGCAATTTATTTTAGAAATTATTTTTTGTTAATTTTGTGATATATTTTTGACTAGTAGTAGGGTTTTTGGAATTTTTGGACAAATTCACCCTACCTTCGGCATTCTTTGCAGGCATATTTGGCTACATATATTGGTGAAAATTAATCGATTTTTCTGGCTAGATTTGAAAAATTTGTAAATATTATTTGACATTTGGCTGAATAATTGCAACCTACTAGGATTTTTGGAATTTTTGGACAAATTCAACCTACATTAGGCAGTATTTGCAGATATTTTCAAAACGAACATTAGTTAAAAATATTCGTTTTTGTGGCTATTTTCGTACATTTTGGTCAATTATTTAATTGTTGTTTGTAAAATTGGTGGCTCTTCGTGGGGTTTTGGTGTTTTTGGAATAATACACCCTACTTTTGGCATACACTAAAAATTCTTCTTAAAAAAAAATCTTTGTTTGTTAGCCTATTGGAGCAATTTTATTCTTTTAAATTTCGTTTTTGTCACAGAGGAAAAGTTTTTCTTAAACTTTCTCCTATTTAACTCTGTTGTAACATTTACAACTATTTGAAGTATTTGGAGGTTTTAAATTGTGGAAATTTCTTATTTCCTTTGGACGGTAGAAACCTTTGTTCGAATTTTCTTTTCTTTGCATATCAAATATTTGTTATAAATTTAGTAATAAAATGTCGATCACTCCGCTCACACGTTTTTCTAGAGCCGCTGACATTGTTCTGAGGAGTGTAGAATATTTTGAACAAATTGATGCCACACAGTTCACTACTTACAGCCTCGAAATTCGTCTTTCTGAAATTCGAGAATTGTGGGCAAAGGTTCAGAACACTTATACTGAGTGTAAAAACTACCTCACGGCATCCGAGACTGCACAGGTTGAAACTATTGATGTCGTTGAGGATAAATACAATAATTCATTTATTGCTTACCATTGGTGTTTGACCACAATAAACAAGAACCTTGATCGCCTCAAATCTCCAGACAATGATCATTGTTCTTCTGCTGTGGCTTCTCATTCCTCACCTGCTTCCAGTTCTCTTGTGCAAAACAGATCCTTTCCTGATATGTCTAATAGAACACCCCCTTCTGAGCTAATTTTGGGCAGTCTCATCGAACCGGTTTCTGTACAGTCTGCTTCTCCAACCGTCAATACTTGCTCCAAGTCTTTTGCCACCAATACTTGCTCCAGTCCTCCTTTCGAGTACAATAATTTTACCTTACCTCCACTTGACATAGAAGTCTTTGCTGGAGATTTTGTGTCTTGGCCCACCTTTCGTGACCTGTTCACCACACTATTTGTAAATAATAGTCGGCTCTCAAATATAGAACGTCTTTGTCATCTTAGGCAGAAGACTATCGGTTAGGCTCGAGAAATCGTGGACAGATTTCCACTCACAAATTGTAGTTTCCCCTTAGCGTGGAAAGCTTTGTCGGATGCGTATAATAATAAGCGCATCGTGGTGAATAGTCACATAAAAAGTTTGTTTGATATTCCACTTTTAAAGTTTGAAACTTGTTCGGGATTGAAAACTATCCAACGTGGCATAAATACCTGCCTTGCTGCAATGGCCGTCTATGACGTCGCCACGGATCAGTGGGATCAAATTCTTGTACATATCTGTTTGCAGCGCTTGCCTTTAACCACCTTGACGTTGTGGGAGCAAAGCATCAAAAATAAGTCGTTGTTGCCTTCCTGGCCAGACTTAGATGCTTTCCTCACAAACAGAATACAAACTTTGCAGTGTATTCAGAGCATCCATAAAAATCAGTCCACCCAAAAGTACTTGCCCAAAATAGCCCCCTCTCCTATTCCATCTACTAAATCATTGTGGCCAAAGAATGTTCATCCTCCCAGGCCTGCAAAGAAATCGTTATCGTCAAACAGTGTTTCACCTCATCACTCCTCCACTAGATCGTTGGCATTCACGCATGTTCGTACATCTAGTTCAGTCATTAAAAAGTCGTTGGTACATGAGCCAAAATGTGTTGATCCTTCTCCTCGGCCAAACACTTATTGCCCCATTTGTCCTAACCAGAGACATGTGCTGCATCTCTGCCCCAAGTTTATTAAACTATCGTTTGAGGACAAATTCTCGATTGTTAAAAAGAATAAGTGTTGCATAAACTGTCTTTCACGTGGTCATGCAGTAAAAAATTGTCACAGCACAAATAGTTGCAAATCTTGCAATCAAAGGCATCACAGCCTTCTTCACCGGCCACAAATTAGTAGATTTGTCGCAGAATCATCATCAAACCCATCTATGGTATCTACTAACATTAAACAGAGTAAGTCTTCACCTTCCTGCATGTCTTCCCAAACACTCGGTTTGAAATCCAAGAAGATACCTCCGGCTCTTACCAAAGTCAATAGTCGATGTTTAAAGACCCCTCCGGCTTTAACAAAGGTCAAAAGTCGAGGTTCAAAGACTCCTCCGGCTTTTACAAAGGTCAAAAGTCGAGGTTCAAAGTCCCCTCCGGCTTTTACGAAGGTCAAAAGTCGAGGTCCAAAGTCCTCTAAAACGCACCCACTCTCTGCTTGTAAAAGCCAGTCTCCCAACACCATTGTAGATAATGTGCTTCTGGTAACTGCAATAGTCAACATCGTCCATGATGGTAAATCTTTTACTGCTCGTGCTATAATAGACCCTTCTTCTAGGGCATCGATTATTAGTAAAAGGCTTGGAAATACTCTTGGAATTCCGACTCACACTGGCATTCAAAAATCTAAACTTGCTGCTCCAAGGGAAGTTTGTTCTCTTCAGTTGTCTTCTCCAAAAAATTCGTCTAGAATTATCGAAACTAGAGTTTTAGTCAAGCCTAATGTAACCGGGAAATTGTTTTCTCTTCCACCCATGACAAATTTAAAGACTCGAATTCCTAATCTTGAATTAGCGGATTCTTTCGATGACAGCCCAATAGATTTGCTACTTGGCGCTGATCTATACCCTAAGATTATTGAAGCTGAACCGCCAATAATTGTTTTGGACTCTTTGCTGGCCCAAAAGTCTATTTTCGGGTATATCCTCACCGGTTCAGTACCTCCCGCGACTGTAACATAATCTCACACCAAAAATTGAAGTCGACCATTTCTTAAAATAATGTATATCGCTAAAAACTGAAAAATATCACATGCACTAAACATTGAAATTGTAAAACTGAGTTAAATCGTTCGGGTCATAATTTGAAAATCTGCAACTATAGCTCACTTAGGAATCTGAATTTACGTTCTCTCCTAACTTAATATAACATTATTTAGATTGCTAGACTCTTAGTTCTAGCAAGGGGGCCGGAATGTATAAGTTCGATACGTTCCACCACAACTTTCCAATACTCGTCAATCACGGATGCTGATTGGCACACTGGCATCTCCTCTACAATTCCCTTGGCGGATACCGTAGTGTGCGGATCGCCGCTGGGTATTGGTTGTTGGCGGTAGGCTCACCTTGCTCTCATTGGAAGTAGTTGTACTTGTAATAATACACAGACATGGGACCCTCAGCGGTCACTCAGAACCTCTGCGTTCACTTGTCTGTATTTGCATATGTATTAGAAATAGACAAGGGATCCTCTGCGATCACTTAGAACCTCTGCGTTCACCTGTCTTTGAGAAACGAAAGAATAAACACACGGCCTCTGTCGCCACTATAACATACCAAAAGGCCTCTGTCGCCACCCCAATTACTAAAGGTAATTTGTTGAATAAGAAAAGAAAGAATCACCAATAAAAACATGGATACATATTGAATTTATACTAATTAATCCTTGTGTTTTATTTCTTGTCATATTTCTTTCTTTTACACACCACACGCGCGAATCACCCGCACCTCACCAAACCTCTCACCTACACAACACCTAACATCTCACATCACATAATATCTCAGGGGAGTTTTGTTGTTCTCGCCGCTATACGAAGCCTTTCCCCCACTCCCCTGAGTTAAACAATGACATTCGAACCAAAGCAGACAAAGTAGAGGCTATTGTGAACTTCCCAGATATTAAGACTGTTCATGACCTAAGGTCGTAGATAGGGTATTACAGGCAATTTATTCGTTATTACAAACAAATTGCTTAGCTTTTGACTTCAATCATGAGAAGTGGTTTGGGGAGAAAGCCAAAAAAAAAAAAACAATCCAAAAAAAATAGAACTCAATGAACACCAGAACAAAGGGAAAGCGTTAGACAACTCAAAAACTGCTTAGTATCCGATGAAGTAATTCTCCATTACCCTGACTTTCACAAATCCTTCGAACTAAGAACTGATGCCTCTAAATACGCCCTTGGCAGACTAATATCGTTTGTTTCACGGACTCTGAGTAAATCCGAGGAGGAATACGGTATTAAAAAATGGAAATATTAGCCATCATTTGGGCTCTTAGGTCACTGCAACGTTTCTTGCATGGGGCAAAATATATTAAATTGTTAACGGACCATCAACCACTGACCTTTGCCCTGATCTATAAAAGTACTAATATTAAAATGAAGAAGTGAAGGAGTACAATCATGGGCTCATTTACAAGCCAGGAACCACATATGTTGTAGCCGATGTGCTATCTAGGCCTCCCAACTTAGAAATTAACGTACAAATAAATTCCCTTACACCCACTATTCACAGTAGTAATAGTTCGGGATTCATGTATTTAAAAATCAGTTAATAATGGAAATAAGAGTCCAACTCTCTTATGAATTCAAAATTATATTCCAACTTAACACCATTATATTTTTGGGGAACTGGAGCTTAGCCCTGAAATAATTCTGGATAAGTTACTAAGATCTCTTAATCCATAAGTCATCAACTGTATTAAGGATCCAAAAGAAGTCATGTTACTCCGAACATCTAACAAGTTATAGGATAAGATTCACTCAAATCATAGTTGAAGATGTTACCGACAGTAATGCACAAGAAGAAATTATAATAACAACGCACAATAGAGCCCACAGAAAGTATTGGAAGAATCGGAAACAAATTCTCTAACGATTCTTTTTTCCCTCAATGACGAAAAAGATAAAGTCAATAGTATATTCATGTGAGATTTGCAAAGGGAATAAATATGATAGACACGCTAATCACATTAGAATGAACTATATCCCTACCCCAAATAACCCTTGACTCACAATTTATATCGATATCTAATGATAAATATAAGGTACTCATAGCGACAGACAAGTTCACAAAATTTGCACAAAAAAAATTTACAAAGAAAAAGCATCGAAAACATTAGGAAACCACTACGAGACATTATTTTTTATTTCGGCGTACCTAAATCAATCATATTTGATAATGAAAAATCGTTCAATTCACATACTATAAAATTATGCTTGAGATTGAATTAAATATTCAAGTATTTGAAACCCCACCTTACAAAAGTGACGTTAATGGACAAGTGGAGAGATTTCACTCTACAACTGGAAGGAAACCATTCGACCTATTCTTTTGAAGACCTACTACCTTCGCACCTGAATACGACTTGATAATTATGAGAGACTTAGGGACAATAAACGACTAGGGACAAAGTTATCAAAACGTTACAAGGAGGAATCCGTCGAAGAAGACAGGCACTCCACAGTGTGGACTGAATCAGGAAGAATTGTTCATAAGGATCATATTAGGAGTTGAATTGATACTTTAATTTTTTTCAGGTAATTTGCATACTGCAGCGGTACTTCTGTAACACTTGACTACTCCAAGTCAGAGATTGTGATTATTGATGAGGGAACAGGGAAAATCCGAGCGGGCACCTTTAGGCTATTGCATTTCATTGACATCAAAAAGTATGCGAATATCTTGGAAGAGCTCCAAACGAGGTTAAAATGTTAATTTCCAATCCATAACATCGCTAATCAACAGAATCTTCTTAACTTAAAGTAACGCTAGAGCATCTGTTCGGGTTTTTGTATCTGTTCGGGTTTTTGATGATTTCAGCGACATTATTCACCGGAATAGTTTCAAATTTCGTACTTGAAGTTACTAACGGAATGCTGTATGTATGCTGTATGCTGTAGTATACGACTAAAAATTGGGAACGCCGGTCCACGTCCTCCTATAGCCCCCATATACCAGTTCCTCCCGATATTCGGTATTTTAATAGTTTTTGTCACATTATTTACCGGAATTGTTTCCAATTTCGTATTTAAATTTCGCAAGACTTGCAGGTCAAGCCTTTGTATAGCACACATATAACAATACCTCCCAATATTCTGTATTTTGATGATATTAGCGACATTATTAACTGGAATTAATTCAAATTTCGTACTTGAAGTTCTTATTGGATACTACAGTAGACGACAAATTTTAAATTTTAATCTTAAAACTCTGTGCTGTGTCGATCCCAACATCTGCGCTTTTTCGCTGTTCTAGTAACCACAATATAATAATAATAATCCCCACAATTTCATGGGGATTATGTCCGTGTGGATCATGTTGTCACCGATACGGCACATCGACAACCAACGGACACAATCTAAAAAAATAAACTAATTTCCTTTTGGGAACGTAAACAATTTTTTTACAGTAGGCCAATAGGTGAAATGAGCTTTTACTCCCAGACGAAAAAGTAAATGAACTGAAATAAAAATTTAATTGTCTGGGTGGCAGTTGCTTGTCTGCCTTAAACAAATGTTCTTTGAACAGGCTATTAATATAACATAAACAAGTAAAAAAGCTGTAAGTTCGGCCGGGCCGAACTTTTAATACCCTCCACCATTTGGTACAAATTTGGCAATTTCCAAAAAAAAAAAAAAAAAACTAAATTAAATAAATAAATAAATAAAATAAAAAAAATCCTTTAAAAATTCTGTTAAAATCTTAAAAATACCGAATGTCTATACGACGACGTATACCTGCATAGGCAACTTTTGTCATAAGTTATTACAACATTTAAATGCGAAACTTGAAGAAAAATTTGTTATAATGTAGCTAAAATCATCAAAATACCGAATATAAGGGGTACCGTTATATGGGGGCTATACGAAGACGTGGACCTGCACAGACAATTTTCTGGCATGGGCTGAAGTATCCATTACGAACTTCAAATGCGAAATTTGAAACAATCCCGGTAAATAATGTCGCTAAAATCATCAAAATACCGAATATCGGGGGGTACGGTATATGGGGCCTATACGAAGACGTGGACCTACATGGTCCATTTTCTGTTTTCTGCTGCAGTATCTATTACGAACTTCAAATACCAAATTTGGTACGGTTCCGTTAAATAATGTCGCTAAAATCATCAAAATACCTAATATCGGGGGGTACGGTATATGGGGGCTATACGAAGAAGTGGACCTACATGGCCCATTTTTTGTTTTCTGCTGCAGTATCTATTACGAACTTCAAATACCAAATTTGGAACGGTTCCGTTAAATAATGTCGCTAAAATCATCAAAATACCGAATATCGGGGGGTACCGTTATATGGGGGCTATACGAAGACGTGGACCTGCACAGATAATTTTCTGTCTTAGGCTGTAGTATCCATTACGAACTTCAAATGCCAAATTTGAAACAATTCCGGTGAATAATGTCGCTAAAATCGTCAAAATACCGAATATCGAGAGGTACCGCTATATGGGGGCTATATGAAAACTTGAACCTACATGACCTATTTACGAACTTAACCTGCCTACTGGCAAAATATACATGTGTGCAAAATTTTAGCCTTCTATCTCAATTTGTTCGAAAGATAGCGTGATTACAACAGACAGACAGACAGACAGACACACAGACAGACAGACGGACATGGCTAAATCGTCTTAGAATTTTACGCTGATCAAGAATATATATACTTTGTTGGGTCTGATGTGAGTATTTCGAGGAGTTACAAACTCCATAGTATGGTGGAGGGTATAAAAATGAGTATTCAGTTCCACGTCTTCGTAAACCCCCCATATATTTTGTATTTTGTTGAGGTTCAAATTTCGTATTTGAATTTAGTAATTGTTACTACAACCTATTACAGAAAACTGTGTTTGCAAGGTCAACGTCTTCGTATAGCACCCATAGGACTATACTTCCCAATATTCTGTATTTTGATGAGCTGCCTCCCGATACTCGACATTTTCATGATTTTAGAAATATTTGTCACCGGTATTTATTTCAAATTTCGTTCTTGAAATTCTTAATGAATACCTCAGCATACGACCCTAAAATTGTGTATGCAGGTCCACGTCATTCTATAGCTCCCACATAACGGTTCCTCTCAACCGGATTTGTGAAGACGTGAAGTTTATTTTTTCGATACTGGTCGCTCTATAATCCCCCTATATCACGGTAAAGTAAATTAGAGTCAACAAAATAGCTAGTAACTAAATTTTTCTCTATTATGTGCTTTCATCGCATTAGATCTCAATTCGTAATGAAAATAATTGTCTATTTCTTATATTCGATTTATTTATATCTTCAATAAAATGTTCATAATTTCCTTGTGTTTCTTCAAATTGTAATAATCCACCACACATTTGCTGTCTTGTTGAGAGATCATTCGTACTCCTCGGTTTGTGTCGATCTCAACAATGACAACACTCATTTTTTCATGCCACGCTCTAACTGTCTACACCACACACTCTCCCACCACTCACTGTTGGTTCGTTGTCATTGGTCGGTTGCTAGCGTAGAAGTTACAGTTCGAATTTAAGGAATAATTTTATAAAATATTTGTTTTTTTATTTTTTTGAACACAATTAAATTATGTTTGGGTTGTATGCATATTGAGACAATATCACCCTACACTGGGCATCTTTGAAGTACGGCTTAGCGCCTTATTGTATGAGATAACATTATGCTAAGTTCACATTGCACGTTATTCGCTCTCTATTCGTTCGTCGTTAATTATGAAATTAAATTTTCTCAGCGAATAAAGATTTTTGTTCCACTCAAATCACTCTCAGAACTTCGATGAAATGTGTCATCCCCAACAAATGAGAGCATTTATCGAAAAAATAAATTTTGACATTTCACAATTCAAAATTATAAAATTTAATAA
The DNA here is from genome assembly GCF_030504385.1 of Musca domestica. Lineage (NCBI taxonomy): Eukaryota > Metazoa > Arthropoda > Insecta > Diptera > Muscidae > Musca > Musca domestica. The sequence continues at coordinate 2,699,764 of NW_026712293.1, forward strand.
AGTTTTAAAAATTTTCAAGAACACTGAAAATTATGAATGAAAGATAATGTAGAGTGAAAGATATAATTTCAACAGGAAACTGGAAACAAAAGAGACAATAATTTCAAAATTTTTGTATTGGTAAAAAAATTTTGACAAGTGTCTCTCCCCCGAATTTAAAACCAGAAAAATACAAAAATTTATTTAAAATATCAATATTCATACAAAAAGTTCAAAATATGAGTAGAGTGCTTATGGGGATGTTGGGAATTCACCACGATTTATCACGGAAAATTCTATTGGGGATGTTGATTGGGAGAAATTCACCACGGTGAATTTTAATGGGGATGTTGTCTTGGGAGTTGTACCACGGCAAATTTTAATGGGGATGTTGTCTTGGGAATTGTACCACGCCAAATTCTGTTGGGGATGTTGATTGGGGGAAATTCAGCACGGTGAATTTTAATGGGGATGTTGTCTTGGGAATTGCACCACTGCAAATTTTATTGGGGATGTTGTCTTTTGAATTTTACCACGGCAAATTTTATTGGGGATGTTGTCTTTTGAATTGTACCACGGCAAATTTTATTGGGGCTGTTGGCGTTGGCGTTGCTAGTTTTAACATGAACTACTAGACGGCGCTAAGTTTAGCGCCGACACAATCCAAAACTGTATATGGGATGGTGAAATTTCAAGTTTTATTTTTAACCAATAGCATAGACACCCTCCGAAACAACCGTATTATGATCTTATCGAATGGGGCTAAAGAGATTCACCATGTGAGAAGTGAATATAGCAGAAACACATCTGAAAGTGGTAAGTATCCTAGAAAACCATTTTGTCTAGATGACTCTCAGAATGCTTTTGTATAGTCAACATGCTGATTACTGCAGTCAAATGTGCTTATTAATTTATTTGAAAACATATATTTCAAGAAATCGACTTCAATAAATGTGATATATTATAGAAGAGTTTCAATTGACAAATATCCTACAATTATTGATATTTCAGGGGTTTTAAATTCAGCATAGATGAAAATATAAATGAAAATATAGACAAAGAAATGCTCTCACCGTTTATTGTTGTGAAAAGTACGTAATGACATCGAAAAATTCCGGAATAATCAAGTGAAATTCTTGAAAAACGATAACATGTGTTTTCGAAGTCGAGTGGGTTGAACGCGTAAATCAGCATGTTGGCTATGCAAAACATGATGAGATAAAAAGACAAAACTAACTTTTCGTTGTCCTTATTTTAATTCGTCTATAATTTTAATGACTGGGAATGTTCAGTTATTCCCCTCGAAACGATATAGGCGACATCTAACGGTGAGTTCTATCTATACTAACCATAAATTATGTTGTAGCATAGACACACTCCAAAACTATTGAAATATGATCATATCGAATGGGGCTAGAGAGATCCACCATATGAGAAGTGAATATGGCAGATATAGCAAATTTGGTTACTATCATAGACAACAACAAGATGTGTGTTCTATTATTTTGTCCAGATGGCTCTCCAGTCATTTCCCGCGAAACGATATAGGCGACATCTAACCACCAATTAATGTTGTAGCATATACACACTAAAAAAATGCTGCTGTAGCCAATCAAAGCAAATTCTTCTTGTGTGGACAGGCATTTTGATACATTATATCGATCGCTTTTTGATATTTTTGTCGATGAAGAATTCGTTTACATTATATAGCAATTTGAGAGAATTGAAACTGAAAGAGTTTCATGACAAACCCTGCATCAATTCGAAATTAAAGATTGAAGGGATTTGAAGAAGGAAACACCATTGTTTACATTAACTAACAATTGGATTTCTCTGAAATGGATATGAGAATTTGGGGGGAAGCGTTGCAGAGTTTCATGACAAATTCTGCTTCAATCATAGAATTCCGAAATTTCTATTTGTTTACAAAATGTAGTCAATAATGTATTGATTGGATTGGAAGAAATATCAGTACTCAACAAGTCGCAGATTAATAAGCATCGTTTCTTAATATTTTTGAAAAAGTTTTTATAATGTCTCAAAAAATTTGTTGGTCATGCAGCCTTTATTACAAGGAAAAAAGTGAAACATATGAAAAAGCATTGTATGCTTTATGATGTTTTATGTGAAACGATTTAGGATTGCATTTAGAGAACCATTATGGAGATGAGCATGTAATGAAACAAAATCGTGATCAACAACAAGAAAAACTAAAGCAGCAGCATGAAAATAAATCAGCTGTGAAGGTGGAAAAGTTTTGTGATGATTGTGATAAAATTGTGAATAATATACGATCACACGTTCGTAGCGAAGAACATCGATCCACCGTGAGAAAAAATCTGGATTCTGAAATAAAAATTGTTAAAAGTGCATTTAACAAAAATATACTTAGCTATGAGATACAAAACAATAAAGAAATTTTGTACCCGATCGATTTTCTTAGTGTTTCAAAAGAATTAATAATTAAAACCTTAAAAAATGAGTTAAACGGTAAAACGATCATAAAATTTAACATGGAACTCCAAGGACTATATGTGAAACCAAACAATGATAAAGATGGACCTTCAACTTCCAAAGAGTTAACGATTGAAAATATATTTAAGCATATTTCAAAAACAACGCTATTAACCCTGGGAAATGATTTACAAGAGGTCGTTTTCAACCACTGTGTCGAAATTATAGCTAAATTGGAGGAGTTCCAAGAAAGAGGTTCTAATTGGGCCCTGGAGAAACTTTTAAAACTTGACTTGACTTGATGTGTTGAGAGCCAACTTAACCCGTGGCTCACATTACATTCCAACTCCAAAACCATTAAGCAACAAGAAGGGTGCGTGCCTTAACATCAGTCTGGAATATCGCTAAATTGCGAACAATTAAATTTCCCATTGGGTCTTGAATATATAAAAAAAATTGAAATGAACAACCCAGAGATTAGCGTAAATGTTTTCGGTTATGAAAACAAGTCGGTCGTTGGTCCATATTACTTAACAAAGGAGGCGAAAAGCAATCACATTAATTTAATATTGCTGCAGAATGAAGAAAATGTCCATTATATTTTGATTATGGATGTGTCTTGGTAATTAAAAACAAGTAAAAAAGCAGTAAGTTCGGCCGGGCCGAACTTTGAATACCCTCCACCATTTGGAACGAATTAGAAAATTTTCAAAAAAATAAAATCCAATAAAAATTCTTTTAAAATCTTTAAAATATCTAATATAGGAAGGTGCCGATATATGGGGGGATATACGATATTGTGGACCTTTAAAGATAAATCTATGTCTGCGTGTAAAGTACTCACAAGGAACTCCGTGTGTGGATTTTCAGACAATACGATTGGAAAATGTGGCTAAAATCATCAAAATACCGAATATCGCGGGGTACCGTTATATGGGAGCTATACGTTATCGTTAACCTGTATAGAGAATTCTCTGTCGGTGGGTAAAGTGCTCACAAAGAACCCCTTGTGACCATTCCGTTGAAAAATATGGCTAAAAACATCAAAATACCGAATATAGGGGGTACCGTTATATGAGGGCTATACAATATCGTGGATCTATATAGATAATTCTCTGGCGAGGTATAAAGTACCCACAACGAACTCCTTGTGTGGATTTTCAGACAATTCCAATGAAAAATGTGGGTCCCGAATATCGGGAGGTACCGTTATATGGGGGATATACGATATCGTGGACCTGTATAGACAATTCTCTCTCAGGGGGTGAAGTACTCACAAGGAACTACTTGTGTTGATTGACTTGAATTCCATTGAAAAGCGTGGCTAACATAATCAAAATACCGAATATCGGAGGTTACAGTTATATGGGGGATATACGATATCGTGGACCTATATAAACACTTCATTTTGAGGAGGTAAAATGCCCACAAGGGACTCCTTTTGTGGATTTTCAGACAATTCCGTTGAAAAATATGGGTAAAATCATCAAAATACCAAATATCGGGGGTACCGTTATATGGGGCTATACGATATTGTGGATCTATATAGATAATACTCTGCCGAGGTATAAAGTACCCACAAGGAACTCTTTGTGTGGATTTTCAGACAATTCCGTTGAAAAATGTGGGTAAAATCATCAAAATACCGAATATCGGGGGGTACCGTTATATGGGGGCTATACGATATTGTGGACCTATATAGATAATTCTCTGCCGAGGTATAAATTACCCACAAGGAACTCCTTGTGGGGATTTTCAGACAATTCCGTTGAAAAATGTGGGTAAAATCATCAAAATACCGAATATCGGGGGGTACCGTTATATGGGGGCTATACGATATTGTGGACCTATATAGATAATTCTCTGCGGAGGTATAAAGTGCCCACAAGGAACTCTTTGTGTGGATTTTCAGACAATTCCGTTGAAAAATGTGGGTAAAATCATCAAAATCCCGACTATCGGGGGGTACCGTTATATGGGGGCTATACGATATTGTGGACCTATATAGATAATTCTCTGCCGAGGTATAAAGTACCCACAAGGAACTCCTTGTGTGGATTTTCAGACAATTCCGTTCAAAAATGTGGGTAAAATCTTCAAAATACCAAATATCGGGGGGTATCGTTATATGGGGCTATACGATATTGTGGACCTATATAGATAATTCTCTGCCGAGGTATAAATTACCCACAAGGAACTCCTTGTGTGGATTTTCAGACAATTCCGTTGAAAAATGTGGGTAAAATCATCAAAATACCGAATATCGGGGGGTACCGTTATATGGGGGCTATACGATATTGTGAACCTACATAGATAATTCTCTGCGGAGATATACAGTGCCCATAAGGAACTCTTTGTGTGGATTTTCAGACAATTCCGTTGAAAAATGTGGGTAAAATCATCAAAATCCCGACTATCTGGGGGTACCGTTATATGGGGGATATACGATATCGTGGACCTGTATAGACAATTCTCTCTCAGGGGGTGAAGTACTCACAAGGAACTACTTGTGTTGATTTTAAGACAATTCCATTGAAAAGCGTGGCTAACATCATCAAAATGCCGAATATCGGAGGTTACAGTTATATGGGGGATATACGATATCGTGGACCTATATAGACACTTCATTTTGAGGAGGTAAAATGCCCACAAGGGACTCCTTTTGTGGATTTTCAGACAATTCCGTTGAAAAATGTGAGTAAAATCTTCAAAATACCGAATATCGGGGGGTACCGTTATATGGGGCTATACGATATTGTGGATCTATATAGATAATACTCTGCCGAGGTATAAAGTACCCACAAGGAACTCCTTGTGTGGATTTTCAGATAATTCCGTTCAAAAATGTGGGTAAAATCTTCAAAATACCAAATATCGGGGGGTAGCGTTATATGGGGGATATACGATATTGTGGACCTATATAAATAATTCTCTGCCGAGGTATAAAATACCCACAAGGAACTCCTTGTGTGGATTTTCAGACAATTCCGTTGAAAAATGTGGGTAAAATCATTAAAATACCGAATATCGGGGGGTACGGTATATGGGGCCTATACGAAGACGTGGACCTACATGGTCCATTTTCTGTTTTCTGCTGCAGTATTTATTACGAACTTCAAATACCAAATTTGGAACGGTTCCGTTAAATAATGTCGCTAAAATCATCAAAATACCTAATATCGGGGGGTACGGTATATGGGGGCTATACGAAGAAGTGGACCTACATGGCCCATTTTTTGTTTTCTGCTGCAGTATCTATTACGAACTTCAAATACCAAATTTGGAACGGTTCCGTTAAATAATGTCGCTAAAATCATCAAAATACCGAATATCGGGGGGTACCGTTATATGGGGGCTATACGAAGACGTGGACCTGCACAGATAATTTTCTGTCTTAGGCTGTAGTATCCATTACGAACTTCAAATGCCAAATTTGAAACAATTCCGGTGAATAATGTCGCTAAAATCATCAAAATACCGAAAATCGAGAGGTACCGCTATATGGGGGCTATATGAAAACTTGAACCTACATGACCTATTTACGAACTTAACCTGCCTACTGGCAAAATATACATGTGTGCAAAATTTTAGCCTTCTATCTCAATTTATTCGAAAGATAGCGTGATTACAACAGACAGACAGATAGACAGACACACAGACAGACAGACGGACATGGCTAAATCGTCTTAGAATTTTACACTGATCAAGAAAATATATACTTTGTTGGGTCTGATGTGAGTATTTCGAGAAGTTACAAACTCCATAGTATGGTGGAGGGTATAAAAATGAGTATTCAGTTCCACGTCTTCGTAAACCCCCCATATATTTTGTATTTTGTTGAGGTTCAAATTTCGTATTTGAATTTAGTAATTGTTACTACAACCTATTACAGAAAACTGTGTTTGCAAGGTCAACGTCTTCGTATAGCACCCATAGGACTATACTTCCCAATATTCTGTATTTTGATGAGCTGCCTCCCGATACTCGACATTTTCATGATTTTAGAAATATTTGTCACCGGTATTTATTTCAAATTTCGTTCTTGAAATTCTTAATGAATACCTCAGCATACGACCCTAAAATTGTGTATGCAGGTCCACGTCATTCTATAGCTCCCACATAACGGTTCCTCTCAACCGGATTTGTGAAGAAGTGAAGTTTATTTTTTCGATACTGGTCGCTCTATAATCCCCCTATATCACGGTAAAGTAAATTAGAGTCAACAAAATAGCTCCTAACTAAATTTTTCTCTATTATGTGCTTTCATCGCATTAGATCTCAATTCGTAATGAAAATAATTGTCTATTTCTTATATTCGATTTATTTATATCTTCAATAAAATGTTCATAATTTCCTTGTGTTTCTTCAAATTGTAATAATCCACCACACATTTGCTGTCTTGTTGAGATATCATTCGTTCTCCTCGGTTTGTGTCGATCTCAACAATGACAACACTCATTTTTTCATGCCACGCTCTAACTGTCTACACCACACATCAACAATTTATTTAACTCTCCCACCACTCACTGTTGGTTCGTTGTCATTGGTCGGTTGCTAGCGTAGAAGTTACAGTTCGAATTTAAGGAATAATTTTATAAAATATTTGTTTTTTTATTTTTTTGAACACAATTAAATTATGTTTGGGTTGTATGCATATTGAGACAATATCACCCTACACTGGGCATCTTTGAAGTACGGCTTAGCGCCTTATTGTATGAGATAACATTATGCTAAGTTCACATTGCACGTTATTCGCTCTCTATTCGTTCGTCGTTAATTATGAAATTAAATTTTCTCAGCGAATAAAGATTTTTGTTCCACTCAAATCACTCTCAGAACTTCGATGAAATGTGTCATCCCCAACAAATGAGAGCATTTATCGAAAAAATAAATTTTGACATTTCACAATTCAAAATTATAAAATTTAATAAAGTTTTAAAAATTTTCAAGAACACTGAAAATTATGAATGAAAGATAATGTAGAGTGAAAGATATAATTTCAACAGGAAACAGGAAACAAAAGAGACAATAATTTCAAAATTTTTGTATTGGTAAAAAAATTTTGACAAGTGTCTCTCCCCCGAATTTAAAACCAGAAAAATACAAAAATTTATTTAAAATATCAATATTTATACAAAAAGTTCAAAATATGAGTAGAATGCTTATGGGGATGTTGGGAATTCACCACGATTTATCACGGAAAATTCTATTGGGGATGTTGATTGGGAGAAATTCACCACGGTGAATTTTAATGGGGATGTTGTCTTGGGAGTTGTACCACGGCAAATTTTAATGGGGATGTTGTCTTGGGAATTGTACCACGCCAAATTCTGTTGGGGATGTTGATTGGGGGAAATTCAGCACGGTGAATTTTAATGGGGATGTTGTCTTGGGAATTGCACCACTGCAAATTTTATTGGGGATGTTGTCTTTTGAATTTTACCACGGCAAATTTTATTGGGGATGTTGTCTTTTGAATTGTACCACGGCAAATTTTATTGGGGCTGTTTACGTGGGCGTTGCTAGTTTTAACATGAACTACTAGATGGCGCTAAGTTTAGCGCAGACACAATCCAAAACTGTGTATGGGATGGTGAAATTTCAAGTTTTATTTTTAACCAATAGCATAGACACCCTCCGAAACAACCGTATTATGATCTTATCGAATGGGGCTAAAGAGATTCACCATGTGAGAAGTGAATATAGCAGAAACACATCTGAAAGTGGTAAGTATCCTAGAAAACCATTTTGTCTAGATGACTCTCAGAATGCTTTTGTATAGTCAACATGCTGATTACTGCAGTCAAATGTGCTTATTAATTTATTTGAAAACATATATTTCAAGAAATCGACTTCAATAAATGTGATATCAATTGACAAATATCCTACAATTATTGATAGGGTAAGTGTGCCTAAGTTCGGCATGTCCCAGTAGTCGGCACTTTTTATTTTTAAGCCCAAATAAATGAAACTTTTATAACTAAATATATTTTGTTTACTTCAAATATATTGTCAGCTATCTTTGTGTACAATTTCGCTAAGAAAAGATGATTTATTCTAATAAAAATTAAATTTCTGTATGTGAAAGTCCTCAACAATCCATATTCTTAAGAGAAGTACAGTAAAGACGTCGAATCAGTTTAACTAAACAAAAATATTATATTTTTATGAATTAATTTATTATTATCATTAATTATTCTTACAAAAAAATTGGTATGCCGACTGTTGCAACATGCCATACAGACAATTGGCAAGTGGTGCCGACTACTGGCAAAAAAGCATTGTTTTAATAAAACTACAAATTTATGAAATTTAATAAAAGGTTATTAAAACTTTATTTATTATTGCAAAAACTATACAAAATTTCAAATCTGAATAAATTAACTTTGTAATGATTGAAAAGTTCCACTCAGAATGGTGAGCGATTACAAACGCGAAAATCCTAAAAGTGCCGACTACTGGTACACTTACCCTATTTCAGGGGTTTTAAATTCAGAATAGATGAAAATATAAATGAAAATATAGACAAAGAAATGCTCTCACCGTTTATTGTTGTGAAAAGTACGTAATGACATCGAAAAATTCCGGAATAATCAAGTGAAATTCTTGAAAAACGATAACATGTGTTTTCGAAGTCGAGTGGGTTGAACGCGTAAATCAGCATGTTGGCTATGCAAAACATGATGAGATAAAAAGACAAAACTAACTTTTCGTTGTCCTTATTTTAATTCGTCTATAATTTTAATGACTGGGAATGTTCAGTTATTCCCCTCGAAACGATATAGGCGACATCTAACGGTGAGTTCTATCTATACTAACCATAAATTATGTTGTAGCATAGACACACTCCAAAACTATTGAAATATGATCATATCGAATGGGGCTAGAGAGATCCACCATATGAGAAGTGAATGTGGCAGATATAGCAAATTTGGTTACTATCATAGACAACAACAAGATGTGTGTTCTATTATTTTGTCCAGATGGCTCTCCAGTCATTTCCCGCGAAACGATATAGGCGACATCTAACCACCAATTAATGTTGTAGCATATACACACTAAAAAAATGCTGCTGTAGCCAATCAAAGCAAATTCTTCTTGTGTGGACAGGCATTTTGATACATTATATCGATCGCTTTTTGATATTTTTGTCGATGAAGAATTTGTTTACATTATGTAGCAATTTGAGAGAATTGATACTGAAAGAGTTTCATGACAAACCCTGCATCAATTCGAAATTAAAGATTGAAGGGATTTGAAGAAGGAAACACCATTGTTTACATTAACTAACAATTGGATTTCTCTGAAATGGATATGAGAATTTGGGGGGAAGCGTTGCAGAGTTTCATGACAAATTCTGCTTCAATCATAGAATTCCGAAATTTCTATTTGTTTACAAAATGTAGTCAATAATGTATTGATTGGATTGGAAGAAATATCAGTACTCAACAAGTCGCAGATTAATAAGCATCGTTTCTTAATATTTTTGAAAAAGTTTTTATAATGTCTCAAAAAATTTGTTGGTCATGCAGCCTTTATTACAAGGAAAAAAGTGAATTTGTGAAACATATGAAAAAGCATTGTATGCTTTGTGATGTTTTATGTGAAACGATTTAGGATTGCACTTAGAGAACCATTATGGAGATGAGCATGTAATGAAACAAAATCGTGATCAACAACAAGAAAAACTAAAGCAGCAGTATGAAAATAAATCAGCTGTGAAGGTGGAAAAGTTTTGTGATGATTGTGATAAAATTGTGAATAATATACGATCACACGTTCGTAGCGAAGAACATCGATCCACCGTGAGAAAAAATCTGGATTCTGAAATAAAAATTGTTAAAAGTGCATTTAACAAAAATATACTTAGCTATGAGATACAAAACAATAAAGAAATTTTGTACCTGATCGATTTTCTTAGTGTTTCAAAAGAATTAATAATTAAAACCTTAAAAAATGAGTTAAACGGTAAAACGGTCATAAAATTTAACATGGAACTCCAAGGACTATATGTGAAACCAAACAATGATAAAGATGGACCTTCAACTTCCAAAGAGTTAACGATTGAAAATATATTTAAGCATATTTCAAAAACAACGCTATTAACCCTGGGAAATGATTTACAAGAGGTCGTTTTCAACCACTGTGTCGAAATTATAGCTAAATTGGAAGAGTTCCAAGAAAGAGGTTCTAATTGGGCCCTGGAGAAACTTTTAAAACTTGACTTGACTTGATGTGTTGAGAGCCAACTTAACCCGTGGCTCACATTACATTCCAACTCCAAAACCATTAAGCAACAAGAAGGGTGCGTGCCTTAACATCAGTCTGGAATATCGCTAAATTGCGAACAATTAAATTTCCCATTGGGTCTTAAATATATAAAAAAATTGAAATGAACAACCCAGAGATTAGCGTAAATGTTTTCGGTTATGAAAACAAGTCGGTCGTTGGTCCATATTACTTAACAAAGGAGGCGAAAAGCAATCACATTAATTTAATATTGCTGCAGAATGAAGAAAATGTCCATTATATTTTGATTATGGATGTGTCTTGGTAATTAAAAACAAGTAAAAAAGCAGTAAGTTCGGCCGGGCCGAACTTTGAATACCCTCCACCATTTGGAACGAATTAGAAAATTATCAAAAAAATAAAATCCAATAAAAATTCTTTTAAAATCTTTAAAATATCTAATATAGGAAGGTGCCGATATATGGGGGGATATACGATATTGTGGACCTTTAAAGATAAATCTATGTCTGCGTGTAAAGTGCTCACAAGGAACTCCGTGTGTGGATTTTCAGACAATACGATTGGAAAATGTGGCTAAAATCATCAAAATACCGAATATCGCGGGGTACCGTTATATGGGAGCTATACGTTATCGTTAACCTATATAGAGAATTCTCTGTCGGTGGGTAAAGTGCTCACAAAGAACCCCTTGTGACCATTCCGTTGAAAAATATGGCTAAAAACATCAAAATACCGAATATAGGGGGTACCGTTATATGAGGGCTATACAATATCGTGGATCTATATAGATAATTCTCTGCCGAGGTATAAAGTACCCACAACGAACTCCTTGTGTGGATTTTCAGACAATTCCGATGAAAAATGTGGGTCAAATCATAAAATACCGAATATCGGGAGGTACCGTTATATGGGGGATATACGATATCGTGGACCTGTATAGACAATTCTCTCTCAGGGGGTGAAGTACTCACAAGGAACTACTTGTGTTGATTTTAAGACAATTCCATTGAAAAGCGTGGCTAACATAATCAAAATACCGAATATCGGAGGTTACAGTTATATGGGGGATATACGATATCGTGGACCTATATAGACACTTCATTTTGAGGAGGTAAAATGCCCACAAGGGACTCCTTTTGTGGATTTTCAGACAATTCCGTTGAAAAATATGGGTAAAATCATCAAAATACCAAATATCGGGGGTACCGTTATATGGGGGCTATACGATATTGTGGATCTATATAGATAATACTCTGCCGAGGTATAAAGTACCCACAAGGAACTCTTTGTGTGGATTTTCAGACAATTCCGTTGAAAAATGTGGGTAAAATCATCAAAATACCGAATATCGGGGGGTACCGTTATATGGGGGCTATACGATATTGTGGACCTATATAGATAATTCTCTGCGGAGGTATAAAGTGCCCACAAGGAACTCTTTGTGTGGATTTTCAGACAATTCCGTTGAAAAATGTGGGTAAAATCATCAAAATCCCGACTATCGGGGGGTACCGTTATATGGGGGCTATACGATATTGTGGACCTATATAGATAATTCTCTGCCGAGGTATAAAGTACCCACAAGGAACTCCTTGTGTGGATTTTCAGACAATTCCGTTCAAAAATGTGGGTAAAATCTTCAAAATACCGAATATCGGGGGGTACCGTTATATGGGGGCTATACGATATTGTGGACCTACATAAATAATTCTCTGCGGAGGTATAAAGTGCCCACAAGGAACTCTTTGTGTGGATTTTCAGACAATTCCGTTGAAAAATGTGGGTAAAATCATCAAAATCCCGACTATCTGGGGGTACCGTTATATGGGGGATATACGATATCGTGGACCTGTATAGACAATTCTCTCTCAGGGGGTGAAGTACTCACAAGGAACTATGATTTTAAGACAATTCCATTGAAAAGCGTGGCTAACATCATCAAAATGCAGAATATCGGAGGTTACAGTTATATGGGGGATATACGATATCGTGGACCTATATAGACACTTCATTGTGAGGAGGTAAAATGCCCACAAGGGACTCCTTTTGTGGATTTTCAGACAATTCCGTTGAAAAATGTGGGCAAAATCTTCAAAATACCAAATATCGGGGGTACCGTTATATAGGGGCTATACGATATTGTGGATCTATATAGATAATACTCTGCCGAGGTATAAAGTACCCACAAGGAACTCCTTGTGTGGATTTTCAGACAATTCCGTTGAAAAATGTGGGTAAAATCATCAAAATACCGAATATCGGGGGGTACCGTTATATGGGGCTATACGATATTGTGGACCTATATAGAAAATTCTCTGCCGAGGTATAAATTACCCACAAGGAACTCCTTGTGTGGATTTTCAGACAATTCCGTTGAAAAATGTGGGTAAAATCATCAAAATACCTACATAGATAATTCTCTGCGGAGGTATAAAGTGCCCACAAGGAACTCTTTGTGTGGATTTTCAGACAATTCCGTTGAAAAATGTGGGTAAAATCATCAAAATCCCGACTATCGGGGGGTACCGTTATATGGGGGCTATACGATATTGTGGACCTATATAGATAATTCTCTGCCGAGGTATAAAGTACCCACAAGGAACTCCTTGTGTGAATTTTCAGACAATTCCGTTCAAAAATGTGGCTAAAATCTTCAAAATACCGAATATCGGGGGGTACCGTTATATGGGGGCTATACGATATTGTGGACCTATATAAATAATTCTCTGCCGAGGTATAAAGTGCCCACAAGGAACTCCTTGTGTGGATTTTCAGACAATTCCGTTCAAAAATGTGGGTAAAATCATTAAAATACCGAATATCGGGGGGTACCGTTACATGGGGGCTACACGATATCGTGGACCGATATAGCCCATTTTCGCACTTGACCTGCCTGCAGATAAAAGAGAGATCTGTGCAAAATTTTAGCTTTCTATCTTAATTCGTTTAGACTGTAGCGTGATTACAACAGACGGACGGACAGACGGACAGGGCTAAATCGTCTTAGAATTTTACGCTGATCAAGAATATATCTACTTTGTTGGGTCTAAAATGATTATTTCGATGAGTTACAAACGGAATGACGAGCTTAATATACCCTCCATACCTTTTTTGTTGGAGGGTATAAAAAAGCAGTAAGTTCGGCCGGGCCGAACTTTGAATACCCTCCACCATTTGGAACGAATTAGAAAATTTTCAAAAAAATAATATCCAATAAAAATTCTTTTAAAATCTTTAAAATATTTAATATAGGAAGGTGCCGATATATGGGGAGATATACGATATTGTGGACCTTTAAAGACAAATCTATGTCTGCGTGTAAAGTACTCACAAGGAACTCCGTGTGTGGATTTTCAGACAATACGATTGGAAAATGTGGCTAAAATCATCAAAATACCGAATATCGCGGGGTACCGTTATTCTCTGTCGGTGGGTAAAGTTCTCACAAAGAACCCCTTGTGACCATTCCGTTGAAAAATATGGCTAAAAATATCAAAATACCAAATATCGGGGGTACCGTTATATGAGGGCTATACAATATCGTGGATCTATATAGATAATTCTCTGCCGAGGTATAAAGTACCCACAAGGAACTCCTTGTGTGGATTTTCAGACAATTCCGTTGAAAAATGTGGGTAAAATCATCAAAATACCGAATATCGGGGGGTACCGTTATATGGGGCTATACGATATTGTGGACCTATATAGAAAATTCTCTGCCGAGGTATAAATTACCCACAAGGAACTCCTTGTGTGGATTTTCAGACAATTCCGTTGAAAAATGTGGGTAAAATCATCAAAATACCTACATAGATAATTCTCTGCGGAGGTATAAAGTGCCCACAAGGAACTCTTTGTGTGGATTTTCAGACAATTCCGATGAAAAATGTGGGTCAAATCATAAAATACCGAATATCGGGAGGTACCGTTATATGGGGGATATACGATATCGTGGACCTGTATAGGCAATTCTCTCTCAGGGGGTGAAGTACTCACAAGGAACTACTTGTGTTGATTTTAAGACAATTCCATTGAAAAGCGTGGCTAACATCATCAAAATACCGAATATCGGAGGTTACAGTTATATGGGGGATATACGATATCGCGGACCTATATAGACACTTCATTTTGAGGAGGTAAAATGCCCACAAGGGACTCCTTTTGAGGATTTTCAGACAATTCCGTTGAAAAATGTGGGTAAAATCATCAAAATACCAAATATCGGGGGTACCGCTATATGGGGGCTATACGATATTGTGGATCTATATAGATAATACTCTGCCGAGGTATAAAGTACCCACAAGGAACTCCTTGTGTGGATTTTCAGACAATTCCGTTGAAAAATGTGGGTAAAATCATCAAAATACCGAATATCGGGGGGTACCGTTATATGGGGGCTATACGATATTGTGGACCTATATAGATAATTCTCTGCGGAGGTATGAAGTGCCCACAAGGAACTCTTTGTGTGGATTTTCAGACACTTCCGTTAAAAAATGTGGGTAAAATCATCAAAATCCCGACTATCGGGGGGTACCGTTATATGGGGGCTATACGATATTGTGGACCTATATAGATAATTCTCTGCCGAGGTATAAAGTACCCACAAGGAACTCTTTGTGTGGATTTTCAGACAATTCCGTTCAAAAATGTGGGTAAAATCTTCAAAATACCGAATATCGGGGGGTACCGTTATATGGGGGCTATACGATATTGTGGACCTGTATAAATAATTCTCTGCCGGGGTATAAAGTACCCACAAGGAACTCTTTGTGTGGATTTTCAGACAATTCCGTTGAAAAATGTGGGTAAAATCATCAAA
Source organism: Musca domestica (assembly GCF_030504385.1). NCBI lineage: Eukaryota > Metazoa > Arthropoda > Insecta > Diptera > Muscidae > Musca > Musca domestica. Next base: position 2,715,269 of record NW_026712293.1, read on the forward strand.
ATACCGAATATCGCGGGGTACCGTTATATGGGAGCTATACATTATCGTTAACCTATATAGAGAATTCTCTGTCCGTGGGTAAAGTGCTCACAAAGAACCCCTTGTGACCATTCCGTTGAAAAATATGGCTAAAAACATCAAAATACCGAATATCGGGGGTACCGTTATATGAGGGCTATACAATATCGTGGATCTATATAGATAATTCTCTGCCGAGGTATAAAGTACCCACAACGAACTCCTTGTGTGGATTTTCAGACAATTCCGATGAAAAATGTGGGTCAAATCATAAAATACCGAATATCGGGAGGTACCGTTATATGGGGGATATACGATATCGTGGACCTGTATAGACAATTCTTTCTCAGGGGGTGAAGTACTCACAAGGAACTATGATTTTAAGACAATTCCATTGAAAAGCGTGGCTAACATCATCAAAATACCGAATATCGGAGGTTACAGTTATATGGGGGATATACGATATCGTGGACCTATATAGACACTTCATTTTGAGGAGGTAAAATGCCCACAAGGGACTCCTTTTGTCCTTCATAAAAACACCAAATATCGGGGGTACCGTTATATGGGGGGTATACGATATTGTGGATCTATATAGATAATACTCTGCCGAGGTATAAAGCACCCACAAGGAACTCCTTGTGTGGATTTTCAGACAATTCCGTTGAAAAATGTGGGTAAAATCATCAAAATACCGAATATGGGGGGTACCGTATATGGGGGCTATACGATATTGTGGACCTATATAGATAATTCTCTGCCGAGGTATAAATTATCCACAAGGAACTCCTTGTGTGGATTTTCAGACAATTCCGTTAAAAAATGTGAGTAAAATCATCAAAATACCGAATATCGGGGGGTACCGTTATATGGGGGTATACGATATTGTGGACCTATATAGATAATTCTCTGCGGAGGTATAAAGTGCCCACAAGGAACTCTTTGTGTGGATTTTCAGACAATTCCGTTGAAAAATGTGGGTAAAATCATCAAAATACCGAATATCGGGGGGTACCGTTATATGGGGGCTATACGATATTGTGGACCTATATAAATAATTCTCCGCCGAGGTATAAAGTACCCACAAGGAACTCCTTGTGTGGATTTTCAGACAATTCCGTTGAAAAATGTGGATAAAATCATTAAAATACCGAATATCGGGGGTACCGTTACATGGGGGCTACACGATATCGTGGACGGATATAGCCCATCTTTGAACTTGACCTGCCTGCAGATAAAAGAGAGATCTGTGCAAAATTTTAGCTTCCTATCTTAATTCGTTTAGACTGTAGCATGATTACAACAGACGGACAGACGGACGGACAGGGCTAAATCGACTTAGAATTTCACGCTGATCAAGAATATATACACTTTGTTGGGTCTAAAATGATTATTTCGAGTCAAACGGAATGACGAACTTAATATACCCTCCATACCTTTTTTGGTGGAGGGTATAAAAAAATACTTATCAATCAGAACCATATTCTATTAATCATGTATTTGTTCTTTCTTTTCAGTCTTATGCGGTCTCAATTCACAAGTCATAAAGAGAAAGCTTATTTTTGTTATGGATGCCTACAATATTTCCACGATGAAAATAAATGTATGACTCACAAAAAGCAGTGTGGAAAAGTAGTCTGTACCCTGCCGAGCAAAAAGGATGCTGTATTGAAGTTCATCAATCACAAGGAAAAGGTGCCTTTCGTTATTTATGCTGACTCCGAGAGCATACTGGAAGACATGCCGGAAGATGAGAACAATGTGGCGAGTAAAAAAACGGAAAAGGTAAAGAAGCATATTCCATGTGCTTTTAGTTATTTTATTAAATGTAGTTTTAATGACAATTTAAATAAGTTATTTATATATAGTGGTCCCGATGCAGCAAATGTTTTTCTGAAAGAACTAATTCAGGATTGTAAATTTTTGTATGATAGTTACCTAACCAAAACGAAACCTATGAATACTCTAACACCCAAAGAAGAGACAGCCTTTCTTAGGGGCATCAATTGTCGTATATGTGGCGATATTTTAGGTAACGATAGGGTGAAAGATCATTGTCACTTAACGGAACAATATCGAGGTGCGGTACATAACCATTGCAATCTGCAATATCATCTACCTAAATTTCTTCCAATATATTTCCACAAATTTTCTTCGTTCGACTGTCACCTCTTCTTTAAAGAATTAGTCGAATTTGGAGGTGAAATAAGAGTCATACCTCAAAACAAAGAAAAATATATTTCAATGTCTTATTTCATTAATATGGATAACGAGTCAACCGACTCTAGTTCTTTAAAAAGTGCAGTTGTTGTAGGAGAAGAAAAAGATTCGAGTGAGGAAGATGATGAGGAATTCCAGCAAGAAGAGGAAAGTGCGGGCAAAAAAGAGAAGAAAAACAAGTTAAAAAGCAGTAAGTTCGGCCGGGCCGAACTTTTAAAACCGAATTTGGAAATTTTCAAAAAATAAAATCCTTAAAAAATTCTGTTAAAATTTTAAAAATACCGAATATAGCCGTTATTTTGGGGTCTATACGACGTGGACATGCATAGGCATTGTTGGTCATAAGCCATTACCATATTCAAATTCGAAACTTGAAATAAACGGTGAACAATGTAGCTAAAATCATCAAAATACCGAATATAGGGAGGTACCGTTATATGGGGGCTATACGAAGACCTGGACCCGCACAGACAATTTTCTGTCACAGACTTTAGTTCCCATAACGAACTTCAAATAACAATTTTAAAACAATTCCGGTGAATAATGTCGCTAAACTCATCAAAATACCGAATATAGGGAGGTACCGTTATATGGGGGCTATACGAAGACGTGGACCTGCACGGATAATTTTCCGCCTTAGGATGTAATATCCATTTTGAACTTCAAATACCAAATTTGAAACAATTCCCGTGAATAATGTCGCTAAAATCATCAAAATACCGAATATCGGGAGGTACCGTTATATGGGGGCTATACGAAGACGTGGACCTGCACGGATAATTTTCCGTCTTAGGGTGTAGTATCCATTTTGAACTTCAAATACCAAATTTAAAACAATTCCCGTGAATAATGTCGCTAAAATCATCAAAATACCGAATATAGGGAGGTACCGTTATATGGGGGCTATATGAAAACGTGGACCTACATGGCCCATTTACGAACTTAACCTGCCTACTGGAAAAATAAACATGTGTGCAAAATTTTAGCCACCTATCTCAATTCATTCGAAAGATAGCGTGATTACAACAGACAGACAGACGGACAGACAGACAGACAGACAGACGGACATCGCTAAATCGACTTAGAATTTTACGCTGATCAAGAATATATATACTTTGTTGGGTCTGATATGAGTATTTCGAGGAGTTACAAACGGAATGACAAAGTTAATATACCCTCCATAGTATGGTGGAGGGTATAATAAAATGAATAGATTAGAGCATCGTTTCTTAGATAGTTTTCGATTTATGCCTACTAGTTTGGATATATTAGCAAGGAATTTATCTCGAGATTCTTTTGTTGCTGTCATATCTCATTTTCCTGATGATGAAGCATTCGAACTTATGACTAGGAAAGGGGTATTTCCCTACGAATATATTTCATCATTTGAAAAATTGAAGGAGAAAGAACTTCCCCCTATAGACCAATTTTATAATAAGCTGACAGATACTGAATGTTCGTCAGACGACTACAGGCATGCAACAAATGTTTGGTCACATTTTCGATGTCAAACTATGCAAGACTACATGGATTTGTACTTAAAAGCAGATGTCTTGCTTTTAGCCGACGTATTTGAAAATTTCAGGAGCTTATGTATGCGAATTCACGAATTTGACCCTTGTCAATATTTCACAGCACCATCTCTATCTCGGGATGCAATGCTACTATGTACTAAAGTCGAACTTGAGCTACTTAGAGATATAGACATGTACAATTTCTGCAAAAATGGTATTCGGGAGGGCTTAACTAGTGTTCAAACAGACACTCGGTAGCAAATAATGAAGATGCTTCCAATTATAATAGTGCCATACCAGAGGTAAATATTTATTATTTGGATGTAAATAATTTATATGCTACAGTTATGACTGAGTGTCTCCCTGAAAAAGATTTTAGATGAGTGGAGGGTTATGAAATGGAGAAATCCAATGATCCAGCTGTAATATTATCTATTCCTGACAACGCTCCTACTGGTTTTATTTTAGAGGTTGATATTGAATATCCACCGCACCTTCACGACAAACATAACCACTTGCCTTTTTTGGCGGAGAAAAAGTGTGTTGAGGGCTCAATAACTGAAAAACTGATTGCAGATTTTACTGACAAAACATCATACACCATACACTACAAATTACTTAAGCAATCTCTGAAACATGGACTAATTCTTAAGAAAGTCCATAGACTTTTGACTTTCACACAAAGCGCTTGGTTAGCTCCTTACATACTGAAGAATAATGAACATAGGGAAAAGGCTGAAAATGCCTTTGAAAAAGATTTTTTTAAATGATTGAATAACTCTTCATTCGGTAAGACAATCGAGAATATCGGCAAAAGAAAAACTGTGAAAATTGTGACAGTGTGGGTAGATGAGGCAAACCAAAGAAGAAGGAATTTTGCTAGTAAATTAATCTCGAAGCCAAATTTTCACAGCCTTTCAATATTCTCCGAAAATATGGTTGCTATTCAAATTAGGAATGTCAGAGTAAAATATGATAGACCATTGTTCTTAGGGTTCTGCATATTAGATTTATCAAAGTGGGTGATGTATGATTTTCTGTATGATTTTCTAAAAGTGAAATTTGGTGAGGATTTTATTCTAAATTATATGGATACAGATTCGTTCATATTAACATTTTACGGACGGAATTTGTATTGCGAATTATCTTTAGATATATTGGCTATATTTGACACGTCAGGGTTTTCAAAAGAAAATGGTGTTAAAAAGTCGGTCCTAAAAAAGTATAATATAGATAAATACCTAGAATGTCTTTATAACGAAAAGGTCTTTTATGGTACCATGTTTTCGTTAGGTCAAGGCAGCATACAATATATACAGACAAAATTACTAAAATATCGCTAAGCCATCAAGATGATAAACGATTTATTCTAGAGGATGGTATTCACACCTATGCTTGGGGCCACTATAGATTAAATAACCTTTATGAAACAAATGTAAATAACTCAAATGAATCTGTCTCAATGGACTTGGATTAAAATATAAATTTAATTGTGATCTAAGTTTCAATATATAGATAAAGAGCATAGTAATAATATTAATTTAATTGCCTTTACTCACTACAAATGTCATCATCTTAATATTTTCTCGCAACACAAAATGTTTAATCTTTAAGTAAATATATGTGTATTATATTTTAAGTAGTGTATGATATTCTAACTAGTCTTTAACTATTCTTATTAGAAAATAAAACAAAATATTTTTGTATATAAATTTATGTAAATTGTGTTTTTTGCAATATTCTTGCAAAGGTGAGTATAAAATAAATTATACTACTTTTCGTACAATTCCTGTTAATGGAACGTACTCGACCAGACGATCATGGATAATTAAATAGTACGCAGAAGTGTTTTGTGGAATTGGTTTATTGGTTTCAAATTGGATTTTTAAATCGATTGGTCCATTCTTAACAGCTTCGTTTTGATTGCTAATGTCAATAACGGCGATGGGCTTGTCTTTAAAACTTGCATATGTAAGAAGTGGTTGTGGCTCCCTCATGTAATATGATTGTTGAAACTTTGTATACATGTCATATAGTACTGCATAGCCATTTTCTTCGAACTTTACATTCAAATCATCGTAAGGATATGTTTCAGAGTTCAAGTGAACTTTGATGTTTTTAAGTTCGCAATGTTGCAGCTTGTTGTTTTTCAAAAATCAAAGCAACATATCGTGGTCTTTCATGATTGACAGACAATTTAACACTCCAACTGTGTTGTCTTCCACCAGAAAAAGTTGGATTAGAGTAGCAGTCCCAGCTGCGGAATGCTAAAGGCAACGCTTTTCCATCCTTGATAGTTTTCAAGAAACTGATTTTTCTATAGTCTGATAATTGAATGTGTTGTACTTTCCATACAACATTTGTTATGGTGAGTTTAATTTCCTCCGTATCCATGGTTGAATAACACACATTTTTATCGTTGGCACTACGCAAAAGAATCAAGTCATGCTTGCTGTTGCAAATTACTCTATCAAAGTCCTCTGCGAACCCTAGTAGACGGTTTAAGGGTACACAAAAATTAAAGTAGCCTACTGATAAATCATTATCAGCTTCCCATCCCGCTTTGCTCATAACCTTACTTTCGGATTCGCTTAGAGAAATCCAATTTTAATTTCTGTAGTTATTCCTAGGTAACGAGTACGATCAATTTCAACTCCATTTAGTTCATAGCGAATTTCATCAAACATGTATCCCACACAATTATTTCTCAGTCTTGCATTTTGCGGAACTTCTCCCTTGCTATTTTTCAAATTTCCTTCAATGAATAGATAACTCTCCGATGGAAGTATGTAAAGTTCCTGATTTTGTATACTTATCCGAATTTCATCATTATTTTTGAATGATTGAATATATGGAACATAGCTGTGGTAGCCTCTCTACAATATTCTCATCCGAGAATGGCCGCTCATTAATGTTAAGTATTTATGACATTTGGTTTGACTTTAAGCTTAATAAGTTTTAAAAACTCTTTATTTTCCTTTGAAATTGTAGGTCTTGTCGGTTTGACAACTTTATGATGAATGTGTCTTGGTATTTGTTTATGATTGTATTTATTGTAGATAATCATAATTGCATTGGTCCTATATGAATACGTAGCGTGATTTCTTCTTCTCTAAAATTTATAAAGCGACCTTCTTGATCTACTATCTTTATCTCCAGACGACCGATTTCTTTGACGTTCACTGGTAAATAAATGAGATTCATCGGTCTCTCCACCAATTTATATCCCGGAGGAACATTAAGAGCAAATTCATGTAGAACATGCGTTGGCGATCCATTCATGAATGATCCAGTTACAATGTTGCAGTGTATTTGTATGACATTAACCTTAAAAATGTCGACTTGAAGGTTTGAAGTATGTTTTTTCCCAGATTCTAAGATTTTTTCGGTGAAACCAAAAAGCTTGCCTATAGAATTTGCTTTATCAAAGTAAATAGGATCATGAGAAGACATGATTTCTACTTTTAGCGTATTATTATTCGCCTTAATTTCAATGGATATATTCTCGCGGATAGTTTTATATTCCGTTTCCAAGTAATTCGCAATATCTTGCAATTCATAGGATCCTGTAGGTATTTTTATAATATTGTCTCCAATGTGAAAGAGATTGTTATCATTATTCACATAGGGTATTGAATTGTATGATTGGAATTTTATTCGGCAACACTCATAACAACTATTTCCCAATTCAATTGGGGGTAAATATGTTGAATGTAGAATTGGAGATTTACTGGACACAGTAAACGTTCTTGACATTGCAAAATTTTTTGTCGTAATAATTGAAACACAAAATATGCATACGTATATATGGGTTTTTATTTATTTAAATATATGCTTGTATATATGTATATCTACATATTAAGATTATATGATACGATTCTCATCTATCCATGAATTATGTTTGTCTGAGAATCCCAGCCACTTAACAAAGACTTTATTACCTTTTGTTTTTAAAATTTTCTCAACTAAATACGTGTTGGGATATTTTGTGGGTAAAAGTTCTTCTTTGTAGAAACATCCTTGGACGATTCAGGATGTCAGGATTTTACTGACAAAACATCATACACCATACACTACAAATTACTTAAGCAATCTCTGAAACATGGACTAATTCTTAAGAAAGTCCATAGACTTTTGACTTTCACACAAAGCGCTTGGTTAGCTCCTTACATACTGAAGAATAATGAACATAGGGAAAAGGCTGAAAATGCATTTGAAAAAGATTTTTTTAAATGATTGAATAACTCTTCATTCGGTAAGACAATCGAGAATATCGGCAAAAGAAAAACTGTGAAAATTGTGACAGTGTGGGTAGATGAGGCAAACCAAAGAAGAAGGAATTTTGCTAGTAAATTAATCTCGAAGCCAAATTTTCACAGCCTTTCAATATTCTCCGAAAATATGGTTGCTATTCAAATTAGGAATGTCAGAGTAAAATATGATAGACCATTGTTCTTAGGGTTCTGCATATTAGATTTATCAAAGTGGGTGATGTATGATTTTCTGTATGATTTTCTAAAAGTGAAATTTGGTGAGGATTTTATTCTAAATTATATGGATACAGATTCGTTCATATTAACATTTTACGGACGGAATTTGTATTGCGAATTATCTTTAGATGAAATATTGGCTAGATTTGACACGTCAGGGTTTTCAAAAGAAAATGGTGTTAAAAAGTCGGTCCTAAAAAAGTATAATATAGATAAATATCTAGAATGTCTTTATAACGAAAAGGTCTTTTATGGTACCATGTTTTCGTTAGGTCAAGGCAGCATACAATATATACAGACAAAATTACTAAAATATCGCTAAGCCATCAAGATGATAAACGATTTATTTTAGAGGATGGTATTCACACCTATGCTTGGGGCCACTATAGATTAAATAACCTTTATGAAACAAATGTAAATAACTCAAATGAATCTGTCTCAATGGACTTGGATTAAAATATAAATTTAATTGTGATCTAAGTTTCAATATAGATAAAGAGCATAGTAATAATATTAATTTAATTGCCTTTACTCACTACAAATGTCATCATCTTAATATTTTCTCGCAACACAAAATGTTTAATCTTTAAGTAAATATATGTGTATTATATTTTAAGTAGTGTATTATATTCTAACTAGTCTTTAACTATTCTTATTAGAAAATAAAACAAAATATTTTTGTATATAAATTTATGTAAATTGTGTTTTTTGCAATATTCTTGCAAAGGTGAGTATAAAATAAATTATACTACTTTTCGTACAATTCCTGTTAATGGAACGTACTCGACCAGACGATCATGGATAATTAAATAGTACGCAGAAGTGTTTTGTGGAATTGGTTTTTTGGTTTCAAATTGGATTTTTAAATCGATTGGTCCATTCTTAACAGCTTCGTTTTGATTGCTAATGTCAATAACGGCGATGGGCTTGTCTTTAAAACTTGCATATGTAAGAAGTGGTTGTGGCTCCCTCATGTAATATGATTGTTGAAACTTTGTATACATGTCATATAGTACTGCATAGCCATTTTCTTCGAACTTTACATTCAAATCATCGTAAGGATATGTTTCAGAGTTCAAGTGAACTTTGATGTTTTTAAGTTCGCAATGTTGCAGCTTGTTGTTTTTCAAAAATCAAAGCAACATATCGTGGTCTTTCATGATTGACAGACAATTTAACACTCCAACTGTGTTGTCTTCCACCAGAAAAAGTTGGATTAGAGTAGCAGTCCCAGCTGCGGAATGCTAAAGGCAACGCTTTTCCATCCTTGATAGTTTTCAAGAAACTGATTTTTCTATAGTCTGATAATTGAATGTGTTGTACTTTCCATACAACATTTGTTATGGTGAGTTTAATTTCCTCCGTATCCATGGTTGAATAACACACATTTTTATCGTTGGCACTACGCAAAAGAATCAAGTCATGCTTGCTGTTGCAAATTACTCTATCAAAGTCCTCTGCGAACCCTAGTAGACGGTTTAAGGGTACACAAAAATTAAAGTAGCCTACTGATAAATCATTATCAGCTTCCCATCCCGCTTTGCTCATAACCTTACTTTCGGATTCGCTTAGAGAAATCCAATTTTTAATTTCTGTAGTTATTCCTAGGTAACGAGTACGATCAATTTCAACTCCATTTAGTTCATAGCGAATTTCATCAAACATGTATCCCACACAATTATTTCTCAGTCTTGCATTTTGCGAAACTTCTCCCTTGCTATTTTTCAAATTTCCTTCAATGAATAGATAACTCTCCGATGGAAGTATGTAAAGTTCCTGATTTTGTATACTTATCCGAATTTCATCATTATTTTTGAATGATTGAATATATGGAACATAGCTGTGGTAGCCTCTCTACAATATTCTCATCCGAGAATGGCCGCTCATTAATGTTAAGTATTTATGACATTTGGTTTGACTTTAAGCTTAATAAGTTTTAAAAACTCTTTATTTTCCTTTGAAATTGTAGGTCTTGTCGGTTTGACAACTTTATGATGAATGTGTCTTGGTATTTGTTTATGATTGTATTTATTGTAGATAATCATAATTGCATTGGTCCTATATGAATACGTAGCGTGATTTCTTCTTCTCTAAAATTTATAAAGCGACCTTCTTGATCTACTATCTTTATCTCCAGACGACCGATTTCTTTGACGTTCACTGGTAAATAAATGAGATTCATCGGTCTCTCCACCAATTTATATCCCGGAGGAACATTAAGAGCAAATTCATGTAGAACATGCGTTGGCGATCCATTCATGAATGATCCAGTTACAATGTTGCAGTGTATTTGTATGACATTAACCTTAAAAATGTCGACTTGAAGGTTTGAAGTATGTTTTTTTCCCAGATTCTAAGATTTTTTCGGTGAAACCAAAAAGCTTGCCTATAGAATTTGCTTTATCAAAGTAAATAGGATCATGAGAAGACATGATTTCTACTTTTAGCATATTATTATTCGCCTTAATTTCAATGGATATATTCTCGTGGATAGTTGTATATTCCGTTTCCAAGTAATTCGCAATATCTTGCAATTCATAGGATCCTATAGGTATTTTTATAATATTGTCTCCAATGTGAAAGAGATTGTTATCATTATCCACATAGGGTATTGAATTGTATGATTGGAATTTTATTCGGCAACACTCATAACAACTATTTCCCAATTCAATTGGGGGTAAATATGTTGAATGTAGAATTGGAGATTTACTGGACACAGTAAACGTTCTTGACATTGCAAAATTTTTTGTCGTAATAATTGAAACACAAAATATGCATACGTATATATGGGTTTTTATTTATTTAAATATATGCTTGTATATATGTATATCTACATATTAAGATTATATGATACGATTCTCATCTATCCATGAATTATGTTTGTCTGAGAATCCCAGCCACTTAACAAAGACTTTATTACCTTTTGTTTTTAAAATTTTCTCAACTAAATACGTGTTGGGATATTTTGTGGGTAAAAGTTCTTCTTTGTAGAAACATCCTTGGATGGGATTCCCTTCATAGTCTTCTAATAAATAAGTAGCGGGGTTTGTTATTCTTATTGTTCTTATCTTGAATATTTCCGTAGTCCAATTTGGCGTGTATCCCTTTTCAAATTGATGTTTATATTTGCTAATGCGTACATGATCACCCACACGAAAGTTTTGTCTCTTAGAAATTTTTAAGTGGTTATAAGTAGATTGCAACAATGCCTTCTCATTCGATGAATTTACTTGAATAGGGGCCATTTTTATTGTTCGATGAGGTGTTTTATTGTATTGTTTAACCAATTCTCTATAAACATCAATCCATAGATAATTCCCATTATAACTAAACTCCTTCCACATTAGCGACTTCAAAGTTCTATTAAAACGCTCAACAATTTAGGGCTTCAATACACTATATGTGGAGTAGTGGTTTATGGAATATTTCTGCATTAGTTTTTTTAAAATCTTTGTTGAAAAATTCTTTTCCATCATCGGTTTGCAAATTTTTTGGAATTCTTCCTCTTTGTAAGATTTTTTCAAAAGCCATAGAAACATCCGTTGCCGTTTTTGTTTTAAGGGCTTCACACCCTGCGAATTTCGAAAATGTATCGATGACAGTTAAAAAAAATCGGAACCCCTTGTTGCATTTTGCGAAACTTCTCCCTTGCTATTTTTCAAATTTCCTTCAATGAATAGATAACTCTCCGATGGAAGTATGTAAAGTTCCTGATTTTGTATACTTATCCGAATTTCATCATTATTTTTGAATGATTGAATATATGGAACATAGCCTCTCTACAATATTCTCATCCGAGAATGGCCGCTCATTAATGTTAAGTATTTATGACATTTGGTTTGACTTTAAGCTTAATAAGTTTTAAAAACTCTTTATTTTCCTTTGAAATTGTAGGTCTTGTCGGTTTGACAACTTTATGATGAATGTGTCTTGGTATTTGTTTATGATTGTATTTATTGTAGATAATCATAATTGCATTGGTCCTATATGAATACGTAGCGTGATTTCTTCTTCTCTAAAATTTATAAAGCGACCTTCTTGATCTACTATCTTTATCTCCAGACGACCGATTTCTTTGACGTTCACTGGTAAATAAATGAGATTCATCGGTCTCTCCACCAATTTATATCCCGGAGGAACATTAAGAGCAAATTCATGTAGAACATGCGTTGGCGATCCATTCATGAATGATCCAGTTACAATGTTGCAGTGTATTTGTATGACATTAACCTTAAAAATGTCGACTTGAAGGTTTGAAGTATGTTTTTTTCCCAGATTCTAAGATTTTTTCGGTGAAACCAAAAAGCTTGCCTATAGAATTTGCTTTATCAAAGTAAATAGGATCATGAGAAGACATGATTTCTACTTTTAGCGTATTATTATTCGCCTTAATTTCAATGGACATATTCTCGTGGATAGTTGTATATTCCGTTTCCAAGTAATTCGCAATATCTTGCAATTCATAGGATCCTATAGGTATTTTTATAATATTGTCTCCAATGTGAAAGAGATTGTTATCATTATCCACATAGGGTATTGAATTGTATGATTGGAATTTTATTCGGCAACACTCATAACAACTATTTCCCAATTCAATTGGGGGTAAATATGTTGAATGTAGAATTGGAGATTTACTGGACACAGTAAACGTTCTTGACATTGCAAAATTTTTTGTCGTAATAATTGAAACACAAAATATGCATACGTATATATGGGTTTTTATTTATTTAAATATATGCTTGCATATATGTATATCTACATATTAAGATTATATGATACGATTCTCATCTATCCATGAATTATGTTTGTCTGAGAATCCCAGCCACTTAACAAAGACTTTATTACCTTTTGTTTTTAAAATTTTCTCAACTAAATACGTGTTGGGATATTTTGTGGGTAAAAGTTCTTCTTTGTAGAAACACCCTTGGATGGGATTCCCTTCATAGTCTTCTAATAAATAAGTAGCGGGGTTTGTTATTCTTATTGTTCTTATCTTGAATATTTCCGTAGTCCAATTTGGCGTGTATCCCTTTTCAAATTGATGTTTATATTTGCTAATGCGTACATGATCACCCACACGAAAGTTTTGTCTCTTAGAAATTTTTAAGTGGTTATAAGTAGATTGCAACAATGCCTTCTCATTCGATGAATTTACTTGAATAGGGCCATTTTATTGTTCGATGAGGTGTTTTATTGTATTGTTTAACCAATTCTCTATAAACATCAATCCATAGATAATTCCCATTATAACTAAACTCCTTCCACATTAGCGACTTCAAAGTTCTATTAAAACGCTCAACAATTTAGGGCTTCAATACACTATATGTGGAGTAGTGGTTTATGGAATATTTCTGCATTAGTTTTTTTAAAATCTTTGTTGAAAAATTCTTTTCCATCATCGGTTTGCAAATTTTTTGGAATTCTTCCTCTTTGTAAGATTTT
>NW_026712293.1:2855886-2953533 GCF_030504385.1 Musca domestica
TTTTCAATGGAATTGTCTTAAAATCAACACAAGTAGTTCCTTGTGAGTACTTCACCGCCTGAGAGAGAATTGTCTATACAGGTCCACGATACGGTATATCCCCTATATAACGGTACCTCCCGATATTCGGTATTTTAAGATTTGACCCACATTTTTCATCGGAATTGTCTGAAAATCCACACAAGGAGTTCGTTGTGGGTACTTTATACCTCGGCAGAGAATTATCTATATAGATCCACGATATTGTATAGCCCTCATATAACGGTACCCCCGATATTCGGTATTTTGATGTTTTTAGCCATATTTTTCAACGGAATGGTCACAAGGGGTTCTTTGTGAGCACTTTACCCACCGACAGAGAATTACCTATATAGGTTAACGATAACGTATAGCTCCCATATAACGGTACCCCCCGATATTCGGTATTTTGATGATTTAAGCCACATTTTCCAATCGTATTGTCTGAAAATCCACACACGGAGTTCCTTGTGAGTACTTTACACGCAGACATAGATTTGTCTTTAAAGCTCCACAATATCGTATATCCCCCCATATATCGGCACCTTCCTATATTAGATATTTTATAGATTTTAAAAGAATTTTTATTGGATTTTATTTTTTTGAAAATTTTCTAATTCGTTCCAAATGGTGGAGGGTATTCAAAATTCGGCCCGGCCGAACTTACTGCTTTTTATACCCTCCACCAAAAAAGATATGGAGGGTATATATATATATATATATATATATATATACATATATATATATATATATATATATATATATATATATATATATATATATATATATATATGGAGGGTATATTAAGTTCGTCATTCCGTTTGTAACTCATCGAAATAATCATTTTAGACCTAACAAAGTATATATATTCTTGATCAGCGTAAAATTCTAAGACGATTTAGCCCTGCCCGTCCGTCTGTCTGTCTGTTGTAATCACGTTACAGTCTAAACGAATTAAGATAGGATGCTAAAATTTTGCACAGATCTCTCTTTTGTCTGCAGGCAGGTCAAGTTCGAAGATGGGCTATATCGGTCCACGATATCGTGTAGCCCCCTATATTCGGTATTTTAATGATTTTACCCACATTTTGCAACGAAATTGTCTGAAAATCCACACAAGGAGTTCCTTGTGGGTACTTTATACCTCGGCAGAGAATTATTTATATAGGTCCACAATATCGTATAGCCCCCATATAACGGTACCCCCCGATATTCGGTATTTTGAAGATTTTACCCACATTTTTGAACGGAATTGTCCGAAAATCTACACAAGGAGTTCCTTGTGGGTACTTTATACCTCGGAAGAGAATTATCTATATAGGTCCACAATATCGTATAGCTCCCATATAACGGTACCCCCCGATAGTCGGGATTTTGATGATTTTACCCACATTTTTTAACGGAATTGTCTGAAAATCCACACAAAGAGTTCCTTGTGGGCACTTTATACCTCCGCAGAGAATTATCTATATAGGTCCACAATATCGTATAGCCCCCATATAACGGTACCCCCCGATATTCGGTATTTTGATGATTTTACCCACATTTTTCAACGGAATTGTCAGAAAATCCACACAAGGAGTTCCTTGTGGGTAATTTATACCTCGGCAGAGAATTATCTATATAGGTCCACAATATCGTATAGCCCCCATATAACGGTACCCCCCGATATTCGGTATTTTGATGATTTTACCCACATTTTTCAACGGAATTGTCTGAAAATCCACACAAGGAGTTCCTTGTGGGTACTTTATACCTCGGCAGAGTATTATGTATATAGATCCACAATATCGTATAGCCCCCATATAACGGTACCCCCGATATTTGGTATTTTGATGATTTTACCCACATTTTTCAACGGAATTGTCTGAAAATCCACAAAAGGAGTCCCTTGTGGGCATTTTACCTCCTCAAAATGAAGTGTCTATATAGGTCCACGATGTCGTATATCCCCCATATAACTGTAACCTCCGATATTCGGTATTTTGATTATGTTAGCCACGCTTTTCAATGGAATTGTCTTAAAATCAACACAAGTAGTTCCTTGTGAGTACTTCACCCCCTGAGAGAGAATTGTCTATACAGGTCCACGATATCGTATATCCCCCATATAACGGTACCTACCGATATTCGGTATTTTATGATTTGACCCACATTTTTCATCGGAATTGTCTGAAAATCCACACAAGGAGTTCGTTGTGGGTACTTTATACCTCGGCAGAGAATTATCTATATAGATTGTATAGCCCTCATATAACGGTACCCCCGATATTCGGTATTTTGATGTTTTTAGCCATATTTTTCAACGGAATGGTCACAAGGGGTTCTTTTTGAGCACTTTACCCACCGACAGAGAATTCTCTATATAGGTTAACGATAACGTATAGCTCCCATATAACGGTACCCCCAATATTCGGTATTTTGATGATTTTAGCCACATTTTCCAATCGTATTGTCTGCCTTGCCTTGTGAGTACTTTACACGCAGACATAGATTTGTCTTTAAAGGTCCACAATATCGTATATCCCCCCATATATCGGCACCTTCCTATATTAGATATTTTAAAGATTTTAAAAGAATTTTTATTGGATTTTATTTTTTTGAAAATTTTCTAATTCGTTCCAAATGGTGGAGGGTATTCAAAGTTCGGCCCGGCCGAACTTACTGCTTTTTTACTTGTTTAGTTTAGTACGTTCAAAGATACTGGGCATTGCACGACCACTATCTATTCACACATGTACACATATAACCAATCAGATTTACATTACATTTCTTTGTAATTTTTGCCTATAGTTGAGTACTTGATCGAAACATTTGAATTGACTTGACATTGGACCATTTCCGAATTCACACTATTTTTTGCATTTCGGACCACTGTCTAAAATACCGTACGCCGCTTTCCGATGGATGCGTCTCGGACCTACAAAGGAGGACTATTCACAACTATCACCGCTTTGCCGTTCGTCAAATAGTTCTTGGTCCCTTAATTTCAACGCTATTATTATATATGGTCTTCGAAAACGACAACATTCCGACTCAATTTTTGAAAATCTCACCACTAACTCTCTCCTTGCGTGGTATTTTGCCCTAAGTTTGGTCGAATACACTCACTGTAATTTGGAGCTGGAAAGATGAATATGTACATGAATATATGAGAAATGAATGAAATTTAAGGAGCACGATCTGCCTCCTCCAACGTCGTGAAAATACGCCGTATATAAAAGGTTTATCCGGAAACTGACGGGCACGCTGACGTTCGATTAAGAGCGGCGTTTTAGGACTTCGCATTATCAAGTTGGTCGTTTTAATCCACAGCCATTCGATAAAAAAAAAAAAACAGCAAGTGGCGAATGTAGAGAAAGTTGATGTTTATTGTTAAAACACAACACTATCTCTCTTCTTCTCTCGCACCGACGCAACTATGCAATTTCAGCTAATATTGTGTATCAATTTAACTTTATTTATTATTTACTAAGCCCGCATATTGTTTTTTAACTAAACTAAACCACTATTGTGTTTTTTATTTTATTTAGTAAATGGGGTTTTGCTTTACTGGCGGAAAAAAACCAATTTCGCTAGGAAATGTTTTCAAAATCGTCAAAATATTAAATATTTGGAAGTATCGTTAAGGGAAAACGTGGATCTTTATAGATAGTGTCCTGTCACAGAATAAAAAAAAAAACTAAAACGTAATATAAAAAAATACGCGTAGCTTTTTCATTTAACTTTCCACAGAACTTCTTATTTGGCTGACAGTAATTCATACTTCACAAGAGAATTATCTATATAGGTCCACGATATCGTATAGCCCCCACATAACGGCACCCCTGATAATCGGTATTTTGATGATTTTAGCGACATTATTTACCGGAAATGATCCAAATTTCGCATTTGAAGTTCGTTATGGATATTACAGCCCGTGACAGAAAATTGTCCGTGCAGGTCCACGTCTTCGTATAGCCCACATGTAATGGTACGCCCGATATACGGTATTTTGGTGATTTTAGCGACATTATTTGCCGGAATTATTTCATATTTTGTATTTGAAGTTCGTAATGGATACTACAGTCTATGCCAGAAAATTGTTTGTGCACGCTTATGACGTATACAGGTTCACGTCGTCGTAAAGACCCTAAAATACGGTCCACGTCTTCGTATAGCCCCCATATAAGGGTACCCCCCGATATTCGGTATTTTGATGATTTTAGCGACATTATTTACGGGAGTTATTTCAAATTTGGTATTTGAATTTCATAATGAATACTACAGCCTTTGACAGAAAATTTTCTGTGCAGGTCCACGTTTTCGTATAGCCCCCTGTACAAAATACTTTGTACATACTTTTGAGTCCGGTTGAGGCGCTGGGAAAAACTAGCAATAAACAATCAATATTCAAAAATTATATATTTCCCAGCCGCTATAAAATACCACATGTGAACAGTTCGGTGATCTTGTGCGCTGACGTATACGATAATGTGTCAGATAATAAAGGTTATGACCCACACGCACAGATATCGATGCGCTCAGTAGATACACAAGACCACTTAAATGAGATGTCAAGCAGCCCTGCAATGTTCTCCATTCAATATTAGAATAGATAAGAACAATTGTGTGGCTGCGACTAGGTTAAGTTAGATTAGTTTCAGTAGTACGTAAGGAACATATTTAAAAAATAAAATCAGAATTTAATCAACAACCAAACCATTCGGTTGGTTTTCTTTTCTCAATTTAACGGTACCCACGGATATTCGGTTTTTGATGATTTTAGCGACATTATTTACCGGAATTGCTTCAAATTTCCCATTTGAAGTTCATAGTGGATACTACAGCCTGTGACACAAAATTGTCTGTGCAGGTCCACGTCTTCGTATAGCTCCCATATAACGGAATCCCAGTGTTCGGTATTTTTACGATTTTAGCGACATTATTTGAAGTTAGTAATGGATACTACAGCCTATGACAGAAAATTGTCTGGGCAGGTCCGTTTATTACCGCCAAGGTACCTCCCTATATTCAGTATTTTGATGATTTTAGCAAACAATTTTTTTTCAAGTTTCGCATTTGTAATAGCTTGTGACAAAAGTTGCCTATGCAGGTCCAAGTCGTCGTATAGACCCTAATATACTGCTACATTCGGTATTATTAAGATTTTAACAGAATTTTTAACGGATTTTACTTTTTTTTTTTGAAAATTGTTAAATTTGCGCCAAATGGTGGAGGGTATTCAAATATCGGCCCTGCCGAACTTACAGCTTTTTTAACTTTTTCCAATTAAGCTATCCCTTTGCTTCTCTACGAGCAATATTTTGTCAAAGTTCTTCTTGTTGTTCTATTCGTAAGTAATTGTAAACCGATAGAAGTCCCGAAAAAGTGTGAAAATTATAGTTCTGTTGTTGTAAATGCCTCGAATAAGTGGCGTCTTAAAAATAGATTCAGCGACTCACTTCCAAATGCCTGCAGGGAGTATTTTAAGAAAACGGCCAGTAAAAAGCCAATACGAAAGTTGGTAGAATGGACGTAGATCATCCTGGACTGCGATTTTGGTAATCACACCAGGAAATAAGCACCGGGTTAAGTGAAGACCGATTTACATAACAATTGATGCATGGAAGTCAGATTACAATAATCCTACAGTGTAGTTTAGTGTGGGATATTTGGAAATAGGGTTAAGTAAATTGGGGTAGATGAAGAGGTACGAAAATCTGTGTTGTAGCTTTAACAGAAGTGTTGTCTCAAATAGTTAAAGAAAACTGTGAACAAATGACTTAAAGTCTGAAAAAAGAATTACAAGAGAAAACGTGAAAATGGAAGAAAAATCAATAAATTAGCTAAAATTCTTAAAGAGCAACTAGAATGGTTCAAAGATGACTTGAAAAATCTCGAAAATAAGGGATTAAAACTCTAGAAGGTAGGAGGAGAAATTAGTAGGACAATGTAAAAAGATATCAAGTCATTAATAAGAAATGTTGTACTCACGTCGGGAAGTATCTGTACCTTGAGAAGAAAATGTCCGAAACAGAAAAAAAAGGTTGCTATAAAAGCCGTTGACAGTACATAAAAAATCAAACATCGATGGATGTTCGATGGATTTTTGTCATTTCACGTCTTAAAATGACAGATCATGGTTACATTGAAAGACAATAACGAAAATGCGGTAGCCTTTTTTAGCATTGCAGGACAGTTAATGTAATACAAAGTGTTCCCGCCGATTCCAGAAACAATTAGCTTATGTGAAACAGCTCATATTCCACGACAATGTAGAACCAAACGCTAACATTCACATCACCATCTCCATCAAAAGAAGCTAAAAGACTTTCTCAAATTTTCTTTAATGACAACTTTTTGTCAATACACTAAACCCCCGACTTGCGTCGTTATTATTAACACATAATAAGGTGTTAGCCCAATAAAATAAGTTTTTTCCTAAAAAATCATTCCAAACTCGTAAATTCAAATGGAACTGCATTGAACCCATGCAACACTTAGTGTGTGTAGACAAAATTAACAAGAATTGCTTTTTGGTAACAGCAACTAATTTTTAAACAACAGAGTGGCATGATTTCATGGAAAATAAATTTATTAAGTTAGCAAATTACTTTTAGAATTGAATTCCCTCTCTCTTCCCTCACTCTTTAATCAGCAGACAAACAATAAAGTCGGTTCAAATAAATAAAAGGCAGCAGTGAAACTTTTGATAAGTTCCACCAAAGTAAGTTCAATTTTGACAATTGAATGTTACAAGATTAAAAGGAGTCCGTGGTCCTTTTCTATAAATTATCGCGTGAGGATCAAGTTGATCCTAAATTTTTTGAGACCTCTATCCACAATGATGTAGCTGGCGCCCGAGCAAATCAGTGTCGCGTTAAGTGTGAAGAAAGAGGCCCCTTAGTACAAATTACGGAAAAGGACTCGTTGCACGCGACCCAATTCACTCGCAATTAAATAATTACAAACAAGATATAAAGGAAATACATAAAAACTTGTACTGAATTAGTAAAAACACAAGAGAAATTATTAACATTTTGTTAAACACAAATCGTGTTTTTTAAAAGAAAAGTAAAAAAAACCAGTGAAATTATTAACATTGCGTTGAAGACAAAACGTTTACCATTCGAATTAAAATCGAAAAAAATACAGAAAAAAACAAGTTAAAAAGCAGTAAGTTCGGCCGGGCCGAACTTTTAATACCCTCCACCATTTACAACGAATTTGGAAATTTTCAAAAAATAAAATCCTTAAAAATTCTGTTGAAATTTTAAAAATACCGAATATAGCCGTTATGTTGGGGTCTATACGACGTGGACATACATATGCATTGTTTGTCATAAGCCATTACCATATTCAAATTCGAAACTGGACCCGCACCGACAATTTTCTGTTACAGACTGTAGTTCCCATAACGAACTTCAATTATCAAATTTTAAACAATTCCGGTTAATAATGTCGCTAAAATCATCAAAATACCGAACATAGCGAGGTGCCGTTATATGGGGGCTATACGAAGACGTGGACCTGCACAGACAATTTTCAGTCTTAGGGTGTAGAATCCATTTGGAACTTAAAATACCAAATTTGAAACAATTCCAGTGAATAATGTCGCTAAAATCATCAAAATACCGAATATAGGGAGGTACTGTTATATTGGGGCTATACGAGGACGTGGACCTGCAAAGACAATTTTCTGTCTTAGGGTGTAGTATCCATTTGGAACTTCAAATACCAGATTTGAAACAATTCCCGTGAATAATGTCGCTAAAATCATCGAAATACCGAATATCAGGAGGTACCGTTATATGGGGGCTATACGAAGACATAGACTTGCACAGACAATTTTCTATCTTAGGGTGTAGTATCCATTTGGAACTTCAAATACCAAATTTGAAACAATTCCGGTGAATAACGTCGCTAAAATCATCAAAATACCGAATATCGGGAGGTACCGTTATATTGGGGCTATACGAAGACGTGGACCTGCAAAGACAATTTTCTGTCTTAGGGTGTAGTATCCATTTGGAACTTCAAATACCAGATTTGAAACAATTCCCGTGAATAATGTCGCTAAAATCATCAAAATACCGAATATCGGGAGGTACCGTTATATGGGGGCTATACGAAGACATAGACTTGCACAGATAATTTTCTATCTTAGGGTGTAGTATCCATTTGGAACTTAAAATACCAAATTTGAATCAATTCCGGTGAATAACGTCGCTAAAATCATCAAAATACCGAAAATCAGGAGGTACCGTTATATGGGAGCTATATGAAAACGTGGACCTACATGGCCCATTTACGAACTTAACCTGCCTACTGGAAAAATAAACATGTGTGCAAAATTTTAGCCATCTATCTCAATTTATTCGAAAGATAGCGTGATTACAACAGACAGACGGACAGACAGACAGACAGACAGACGGACATCGCTAAATCGACTTAGAATTTTACGCTGATCAAGAATATATATACTTTGTTGGGTCTGACATGAGTATTTCGAGGAGTTACAAACGGAATGACAAAGTTAATATACCCTCCATAGTATGGTGGAGGGTATAAAAACTCAAGATTGACTTAATTTTGAATTACCAAAACACAGTTTAGAAATTACCAACAAACAAAATACAAAAAGTGTTGTAAGAGGACTAAATGGCGATCTACCAAGATTGCTTGGAATGAGAGAACCAGCGGATTTACCCCAGGTCCTTCGTTTATGTCTTAAACTAGTAAACCAGAAATTTCGTACAAATCATGCCCAAAATCTAAATTTTCAGCCAAGTAAAAAAAGCTATTATCAAACATCTCCTAACCAGAAATATAATTTTCAAAAGAACATACACCAGTTCAATTCAAGCATAGCCTACATACCTAACACACAGAATCTTCCTAAAATGAACACTAACCATAATATCGGTATTCCAAGTTTCGGCCACCAGAAGCTGCCTCCACCACAACAAATCAATCATGCAAATAGACCACCTCAATATCAATTCTTAGGTAAGAGGCAACCCAATCCAGCGTCAAAACAGAACATTTGTCCGCCAAAGACACAACGAACATTCCACATAAATACTTATTCAGAGGATACGTTCGAGTCCGACAACACTAGTTATGATGATTATTCTGAAGGAAAAGAAACAGCTAAGAATTATGACCCAGATCCGGAAAACCTTTATTAGGAAAATAATATTTCAAACGATGAAACAGAATCAGAACTTGATGATATTCATTCTTTAGAATGGCAAGCTCTTCGCTTCCATACTTTGAATGTCGGGAGGAGAGCGGAAAAATCTAAAAAATCTTTATAGACACAAGATCTAGTAAAAATTATATTCAACCGGACTTAGTAAAATAAATAATTCCTAACAAAATTCTATTTTTTGTAAAATCTGTAGCAGGTGATGAAAAATCACATCACACTCGTACATAAACCTTTTCAAACTAGATGACAAACTTAAATTCTATCGAACGCCTAGTCTAGATTCTTTCCACGACATTCTAGGTAAAGACTGTCTAAAAGCATTAGACGCAGTTATTTACTCAAATAAAAATTAAATGATCGTTCGCCAGCACACTAGGTTTGACTTAAACAACACGCCACTCAAAGTGTGAATACTATAAAATTACGAGATGACCACATGAACCCCAGTCAAAAAGAAGCAATGAATTGTTTATCAGATAAAATCTCTATCTTCGCAGAGCCAGTTGAGGGAAGTAAGGAAATAGCAAATTCTTTTCTGTCTTGGACTTTTCTTCCACCAAATTCCGTTAAAAGACTCTGATGTGGAAAAACTGCATTTTCTATTAATAATGGTAAAAACGAATTTACTCGCTTACCATTTGGTTTAAAAAATGCGCCGTCAATATTCCAACTAGCTTTCAATGACATTCTCCGCCAACATATAAGGAGATGATGCTACGTACATATCGATGATATAGTTATATACAGCAAATACGAAGAGGACCATATTCGTGACATTCATAATGTTTTCAAAACGTTAGAAGAAACAAATATGAAAAACCAACTGGACAAGTGTCATTTTTTAAAGAAGAAGTAGAATTTCTCAGAGGCAGGTCTAAAACCAACCCAAAAAAGTGGAAGCTATTGCAAACTTTCCCCAACAAGGCCTTGCGGGATATTATTGCCGTTTTATAAAAGATTATGCAAAATTGGCAAAACCGCTGACGTTACTTCTAAGAGGTGAAGAAGGGCGAATATCGGAAAAACAGGACACCAGACACTCACCTACGCTTTTAGTAATAAAAACAATATAAGCAAGATGAAGCGATGGAAGAATACGACTACGAACTTTTTTATATACCAGGCAAAAGTAAAGTATTAGCAGACGCCCTTTCCAGAGTGCGTGAAAAAGCACAAGTTAATTCTATGTCGGAAATGACGATAGTTTCTCACATAACGTTATTTATAGTGTCGAAGCACAAATAAAAATTTTTAAAAATCAATTAATCTCTGACCCTATTGCAACAAACTCCAATCAGTTTGAATAATAAATGGCATCAAAGCACCCGAATCATTAATGGGGAAAATACAAGAAAAGTTTCCACAGCACTTTGCAAAATATCGCATTAGATTAACGAACCTCCAAGTAGAAGATATTAAAGACAATCACCAACAGGATGAAATAACTATCAGCACACACAAAAGAGCTCATAAAAATGCCAGAGAAAATAGAATACAGAAACACTCGAAAAATATTATTTTCCCAGCATGAACAATAAAATAAACATATATATGGTGCCATTCGATTACACAACGATACTTTGGAAAATAGGGTATATTAACTTTGTCTTTCCGTTTGTAACATCGCTATATATTCGTCATAGAGCCCATTAAGTAGTATATATATATATATATATATATATATATATATATATATATATATATATATTATATATATATATATATATATATAAATATATATATATATATATATATATATATATATATATATATATATATATATATATATATATATATATATATATATATATATATATATATATATATATATATATATATATATATATGTTATACTTCTTCTATACTACTTAATGGGCTCTATGACGAATATATAGCGATGTTACAAACGGAAAGACAAAGTTAATATACCCTATTTTCCAAAGTATCGTTGTGTAATCCAATGGCACCGGGATTGAATTTGTGTAACAGGCAAGCACGTCAAAATCGCTAAAAACCGTCTTCTGAAGAGCTAAAGTTGCAAGAACTATTTAAAACAAGAACTATTTATTTTCAAGATTAATTAATTATGTATTGACCTAAGAATATTTTTATCCTCCACCTTGAAATGAGGGTGTATTAACTTTGTCATTCGGTTTGTAATATCCCTCAGTATTCATCGTAGACCCCGTAAAGTGTATATATTCATAATTAGCATAAAATTCTAAATCGATTAAACGATGTCCGTCTGTCTGTCTGTTGAAATCACGATACAGTCCACATTTTTGACGTAGATTGTCAATATTTTTCAAAACAATTTGTAATTTGCAATTTGGTTGGTGTTGAATATGAGATATATCGGTCCACGTTTTGGTATAGTTCCCATACAACGGTATCTTTCGATATTCGGTATTTTGGTCATTTTTTCCACAGATTTGTTTAAAAATTGTTATTTGTAGGTCATGATGGGCTCTAGCTTGGCACACGACAGCATTTTAAAAAATTATCTGATTTCTGTCAAACTTGGTATATCGTAATATTATATATATATCGGTTCTCTCCTTCTGGTACCTCCCCACAAATGTCAACATGTTCATAGAAAATAGTTTAGCAAATGGTCAGGCTAAATCCCTTTATTGTTTTTTTTTTTTTTTCTTATAAAAACAACGTTTGTTTACTAGTGGAGAACGATGGTAATGTTCACCAGGGGGTAAGGCAGGGAATTCCTAGGATTCGGAAAGTGCCACCAATCCTCATAAGTTCCCTCGTTTTTTGTCTGAGATATTCTCCCCAGAAGTTATTTTAAAAACAAGTAAAAAAACATTAAGTTCGGCCGGGCCAAACTTTTAATACCCTCCACCTTAGGGTAAAAGAAACATTAGAAGAAATGTGGCAAAAACCATTAAAATGCCGATTATGGGGAGGTACCGTTATATGGGGGCTATACCAAAACGTGTACCTATAATTACAATGTTTCGCCACCGGAGCTGGAACCCATTATGACCCACAAATACCAATTTTTAGACAAATCAGTGAAAAAATGTGGCAAAAACCATAAAAAACCGAATATCGGGAGGTACCGTTATATGGGGGCTATATCAAATCATGGACCCATGCATGCAATGTTTCGCCACCGAAGTTGGAACCAATTATGACCAACAAATACCAATTTTCGAACAAATCCCTGAAAAAATGTGGCAAAAATCATCAAATTACCGAATATCGGGAGGTACCGTTATATGGGGGCTATACCAAAACGTGGACCTATATTTACAATGTTTCGCCACCGGAGCTGGAACCCATTATGACCAACAAATACCGATTTTCAGACAAATCCGTGAAAAAATGTGGTAAAAAACTAAAATACTAAATATCGGGAGGTACCTTTATATGGGGGCTATACCACAACGTGGACCTATACATGCAATGTTTTGCCACACGCTCAGGGACCCGCTATGACCTACAAATACCAATTTTAAGACAAATCCGTGAAAAAATGTGGCATAAATCATCAAAATACCGAATATCGGGAGGTACCGTTATATGGGGACTATACCAAATTATGGACCCATACATGCAATGTTCCGCCACCGGAGCTGGAAACCATTATGACCCACAAATACCAATTTTTAGACAAATCGGTGAAAAAATGTGGTAAAAAAAAAACTAAAATACTAAATATCGGGAGGTACCTTTATATGGGGGCTATACCACAACGTGGACCTATACATGCAATGTTTTGCCACACGCTCAGGGAGCCGCTATGACCTACAAATACCAATTTTAAGACAAATCCGTGAAAAAATGTGGCATAAATCATCAAAATACCGAATATCGGGAGGTACCGTTATATGGGGACTATACCAGAACGTGGACCGATATATCTCATTTTCAATACCAACCATCCTAGACACAATGCAAATAGCTCTGCTAAATTTTGGAGCTCTACGTCAAATAATGTGGGCTGTATCGTGATTTCAACAGACAGACAGACAGACGGACAGACAGACAGACAGACAGACAGACAGACGGACATCGTTAAATCGACTTAGAATTTTATGCTGATTATGAATATATATACTTTATGGGGTCTAAAACGAATATTTAGGGATGTTACAAACGGAATGACAAAGTTAATATACCCTCCTTTCCAAGGTGGAGGGTATAATAACTTCAATGACAAATAGCTTCTTTTACCCTAGTGACGAGATCGTAAGCTCAGTAGAAGAGGAAACAAAGAACTACATAAAACTAAAATTCATTTGGAAAATCTTTTAAATCTTACAACCGCACTTAAAAACACCTTCATCTTTCTCCACTTGTTTTACATAAACGAACTAGCATAACCATGTACGTTGGTTTTGTCTGTTGCAACAAAAACCCCATCGTCGGCCTCGCCGAGTTCAATACGTTCCACCACAACTTTGCAATACTCGTCAATCACGGATGCAGATTGGCACACTGGCATCTCCTCTACAACTCCCTTGGCGGATACTGTAGAGAGCGGATCGCCGCTGGGTATTGGTTGTTGGCGGTAGGCTCACCTTGCTCTGATTGGAAGTAGTTGTAGTTGTAATAATATACAGACATGGGACCCTCAGCGGTCACTCAGAACCTCTGCGTTCACTTGTCTGTATTTGCATACGTATTAGAAATAGACAAGGGATCCTCTGCGATCACTTAGAACCTCTGCGTTCACTTGTCTTTGAGAAACGAAAGCGTAAACACACGGCCTCTGTCGCCACCCCCATTACTTAAGGTAATTTGTCGCATTGAAAAGAAAGAACACCAATAAAACCATGAATTTATATTAAATATACTAATTTTCTTATTGTGTTTTATTTCTTGCATTTGTCTTTCTTTTTATCCTACAGCACACACTCGTTTCACTTGCACCTCACCACATACTCACCTGTACATCACCTCTCATCAAAATAAGTCTGGGGAGTTTTGTTGCTCTTGCCGCTATCAAAGCCATTCTCCCCACTCCCCTGAGTTAAACATTGGTTTTTCGAGCCGAATGCGAGCCAACATTTGCTGTCGTGGATAAAGAAATCACTGGATTACTCTCATCATCACCAACATATTTGACTAACAAACAGGTACGTAAATTCAGATTTCTATTTGAAGTGAGCTACTCGCGTTTCTTAGTGCACATTAATTTGCTTAGTTTTGGTCGAATCGCAATTGCTTTAAGCGCGTGTAATTGCTACAAAAACTACAGTCCACATATTATTCGTTGTACTGATCATCCTACGTCGCGGTGATCATACATTTGCCTTTCGTTTTAAAACAACTCAGTTGGTCGACTCGTATTAACACTTCTTGTGTTAATTAAGGGCATTCCTCTATAACAAGGAATGTATAAGTTCAATACGTTCCACCACAACTTTCCAATACTCGCCAATCAGCATCCGTGATTGACGAGTATTGGAAAGTTTTGGTGGAACGTATTGAACTTATACATTCCGGCCCCCTTGCTAGGACCACAAGTCCAGCAATTAATATCAAGTTATTATAAGATAGGAGAGAACGTGAATTCAGATTCCTAAGTGAGCTCTAGTTGTAGATTTTCAAATTATAAAAGTGATATGACGAATTATAAATAGATGCGATTTACTATTACATGTTTAGTGACTATTTCAACAAAAATTGGATTTTAAAAGATACAATGGTTTTCTTGATTGGTCGATTTCAAAACTGTGTACCAAACTGTGTAACATTTGCTGGAGGTACTGAACCGGTAAGGATATACCCGAAAATAGACTTTTGGGCCAGCAAAGAATCCAAAACTATTTTTGGAGGTTCAGCTTCTAAAATTTTAGGATACAAGTCAGCACCAAGTAGCAAATGTATTGGGCTATTATCGAAAGAATCCGCTAAATCAAGATTAGGAATTCGAGTCTTTAAATTTGTCATGGGTGGGAGAGAAAACAATTTCCCCGTGACATTAGGCTTGACTAAAACTCTAGTTTCGACTATTCTAGATGAATTTTTTTGGAGAAGACAACTGACGAGAACAAACTTCTCTTGGTGCAACAGTTTTGGAGCGAGTAACCTCAGAGCGAGTTAAAATGCCAAGTCTATTTTTAAGTTTTTACTAACGATTGATGCCTTAGAGGAAGGGTCTACAATTGCACGAGTAGTGTAAGATTTACCATTATGAACAATGTTTACTAGTGCAGTTCCCAAGAGCACATTTTCCTCAATGGTGTTGGGAGACTGACTGTTTGAATTATTTTTTGTAGAGAGTGAGGCTGTTTTAGAAGGCTTTGTACCTTGATTTTTGACCTTCGTAAAAGCCGGAGGGGTCTTTGAACCTCGACTTTTGACTTTAGGAAAAGCCGGAGTATTTTTTTTAGAATCCGAAACTATATTTTGAGCAGACTTACAGAACCGCGAAGATTTTGGACTTTTAATATTGTTGGAAACCACAGATGGTTTTGAGAATAATGCTGCAACAACTCTACTAGTTTGTGGCCGGTGAAGAAGGCTGTGATGCCTTTGTTTGCAAGATTTGCAACTATTTGTGCTATGACAATTTTTAACTACATGGCCACGCGGAAGACAATTTATACAACACTTATTCTTCTTCTTTTCTTTTAAGAATTTGTCCTCAAACGAAAGTTTTTCAAACTGTTGGCAAAGTCGGAGAATATGACTTTGTTTAGGACAAATTAGGCAATAATTGTTTGGCTGAGGAGATGGAGCAACACATTTTGGCTCATGTACCAACGACTTTTTAATGGCGGAACTAGATGTAGAAACATGCTTGGATGCCAACGATCTAGTGGAGGGGCGCTGAGGTGAAACACTCTTTGATGACGACGATTTATTCACAGATCTGGGAGGAGTACCATTCTTTGATAACAATGATTTATTCAAGGGAATAGGAGAATTGACTATTTCTGACTTTTCTGTGGGCCGATTTTTGTGTATGCTCTGAATACACTGCAAAGTTTGTATTCCATCTATAAGGAAAAAAAAAAAAATATATATATATATATATATATATAGAATACAAGCAAGCATACACAAAAATTGTTTTTCCACTCACCAATAGCAGTTTCATGGAAAGCGTTGTCGGATGCGTATGATAATATGATATTCCTTCCATGGATAGAAACTTGTCAAGGTTTATATATATATATACATATATATATATATATATATATATATATATATATATATATATATATATATATATATATATATATATATATATATGTATATATATATATATATATATATATATATATATATATATTCTAGTGTTCATCAGTTACAAACAATGTCAAATGCATATACGTCATAAAAATATGTTTACCTCAAACATTTTCTTCGGCCGGAACGAATTTGGAAATTTTCAAAAAATAAAATCTTTAAAAAATTCTGTTAAAATGTTAATAATACCGAATACATCCGTCATATTCGGCCGTTATATGACGTGGACTTACATAGGCATTGTTTCTTATAAGCCATTACCATATTCAAATTCGAAACTTTAAATAAACGGCGAATAATGTAGCTAAAATCATGCAAATATCGTTTATAGGCAGGTACCGTTATATCGGAGCTGAGCGAAGACCAGGACCAGCATAGACAATTTTCTGTCACAGGCTGTAGCATCCATTACGAACTTCAAATACGACATCTCAACAATTTCGGTGGGTATTGTAGCTAAACTCGTCAAAATACGGAATACTGATATATGGGCCCTATACGATGTCAAAGATGCTATTTTTTTTATTTTAATTTTTACGTTTTATTTTTAAAATAACAGCCCTTCAATAAAACTTAAAATGTGTTACCTTTTTTCAAGAAAATGTGATAAACGTATCTTTTTGTAAGCAAGGAACTTGAACTTGGGAACTTGACGAATATATAGCGATGTTACAAACGGAAAGACAAAGTTAATATACCCTATTTTCCAAAGTATCGTTGTGTAATCGAATGGCACCGGAATTGAATTTGTGTAACAGGCAAACACGTCAAAATCGCTAAAAACCGTCTTGTGAAGAGCTAAAGTTGCAAGAACTATTTAAAACAAACCAAGTGGATTTCGATAGAAGAAGTATACCAGGCCAAAGTCCACTTATTTCGATATCAATCCCCGTATTATAAGGTATAATGCAATGAGGCTTAAAATTTCCTACAATGGTCACCATCGCAGTTGGGAGGAAGTCGATTGGCACACAAAGTAGACAAAAATATGTTTGAGTGGAATATTTTCAAGATTAATTAATTATGTATTGACCTAAGAATATTTTTATCCTCCACCTTGAAATGAGGGTGTATTAACTTTGTCATTCGGTTTGTAATATCCCTAAGTATTCATCGTAGACCCCGTAAAGTGTATATATTCATAATTAGCATAAAATTATAAGTCGATTAAACGATGGATGCGATACAGTCCACATTTTTTGACGTAGATTGTCAATATTTTTCAAAACAATTTGTAATTTGCAATTGGGTTAGTGTTAAATATGAGATATATCGGTCCACGTTTTGGTATAGTCCCCATACAACGGTATCTTTCGATATTCGGTATTTTGGTCATTTTTTCCACAGATTTGTTTAAAAATTGTTATTTGTAGGTCATGATGGGTTCTAGCTTGGCACACGACAGCATTTTAAAAAATTATCTGATTTCTGTCAAACTTGGTATATCGTAATATTATATATATATCGGTTCTCTCCTTCTGGTACCTCCCCACAAATGTCAACATGTTCATAGAAAATAGTTTAGCAAATGGTCAGGCTAAATCCCTTTATTGTTTTTTTTTTTTTTTTTCTTATAAAAACAACGTTTGTTTACTAGTGGAGAACGATGGTAATGTTCACCAGGGGGTAAGGCAGGGAAATCCTAGGATTCGGAAAGTGCCACCAATCCTCATAAGTTCCCTCGTTTTTTGTCTGAGATATTCTCCCCAGAAGTTATTTTAAAAATAACTTCAATGACAAATAGCTTATTTTACCCTAGTGACGAGATCGTAAGCTCAGTAGAAGAGGAAACAAAGAACTACATAAAACTAAAATTCATTTGGAAAATCTTTTAAATCTTACAACCGCACTTAAAAACACCTTCATCTTTCTCCACTTGTTTTACATAAACGAACTAGCATAACCATGTACGTTGGTTTTGTCTGTTGCAACAAAAACCCCATCGTCGGCCTCGCCGAGTTCAATACGTTCCACCACAACTTTGCAATACTCGTCAATCACCGATGCAGATTGGCACACTGGCATCTCCTCTACAACTCCCTTGGCGGATACTGTAGAGAGCGGATCGCCGCTGGGTATTGGTTGTTGGCGGTAGGCTCACCTTGCTCTGATTGGAAGTAGTTGTAGTTGTAATAATATACAGACATGGGACCCTCAGCGGTCACTCAGAACCTCTGCGTTCACTTGTCTGTATTTGCATACGTATTAGAAATAGACAAGGGATCCTCTGCGATCACTTAGAACCTCTGCGTTCACTTGTCTTTGAGAAACGAAAGCGTAAACACACGGCCTCTGTCGCCACCCCCATTACTTAAGGTAATTTGTCGCATTGAAAAGAAAGAACACCAATAAAACCATGAATTTATATTAAATATACTAATTTTCTTATTGTGTTTTATTTCTTGCATTTGTCTTTCTTTTTATCCTACAGCACACACTCGTTTCACTTGCACCTCACCACATACTCACCTGTACATCACCTCTCATCAAAATAAGTCTGGGGAGTTTTGTTGCTCTTGCCGCTATCAAAGCCATTCTCCCCACTCCCCTGAGTTAAACATTGGTTTTTCGAGCCGAATGCGAGCCAACATTTGCTGTCGTGGATAAAGAAATCACTGGATTACTCTCATCATCACCAACATATTTGACTAACATACAGGTACGTAAATTCAGATTTCTATTTGAAGTGAGCTACTCGCGTTTCTTAGTGCACATTAATTTGCTTAGTTTTGGTCGAATCGCAATTGCTTTAAGCGCGTGTAATTGCTACAAAAACTACAGTCCACATATTATTCGTTGTACTGATCATCCTACGTCGCGGTGATCATACATTTGCCTTTCGTTTTAAAACAACTCAGTTGGTCGACTCGTATTAACACTTCTTGTGTTAATTAAGGGCATTCCTCTATAACAAGGAATGTATAAGTTCAATACGTTCCACCACAACTTTCCAATACTCGCCAATCAGCATCCGTGATTGACGAGTATTGGAAAGTTTTGGTGGAACGTATTGAACTTATACATTCCGGCCCCCTTGCTAGGACCACAAGTCCAGCAATTAATATCAAGTTATTATAAGATAGGAGAGAACGTGAATTCAGATTCCTAAGTGAGCTCTAGTTGTAGATTTTCAAATTATAAAAGTGATATGACGAATTATAAATAGATGCGATTTACTATTACATGTTTAGTGACTATTTCAACAAAAATTGGAATACAATGGTTTTCTTGATTGGTCGATTTCAAAACTGTGTGCCAAACTGTGTAACATTTGCTGGAGGTACTGAACCGGTAAGGATATACCCGAAAATAGACTTTTGGGCCAGCAAAGAATCCAAAACTATTTTTGGAGGTTCAGCTTCTAAAATATTAGGATACAAGTCAGCGCCAAGTAGCAAATGTATTGGGCTATTATCGAAAGAATCCGCTAAATCAAGATTAGGAATTCGAGTCTTTAAATTTGTCATGGGTGGGAGAGAAAACAATTTCCCCGTGACATTAGGCTTGACTAAAACTCTAGTTTCGACTATTCTAGATGAATTTTTTTGGAGAAGACAACTGACGAGAACAAACTTCTCTTGGTGCAACAGTTTTGGAGCGAGTAACCTCAGAGCGAGTTAAAATGCCAAGTCTATTTTTAAGTTTTTTACTAACGATTGATGCCTTAGAGGAAGGGTCTACAATTGCACGAGTAGTGTAAGATTTACCATTATGAACAATGTTTACTAGTGCAGTTCCCAAGAGCACATTTTCCTCAATGGTGTTGGGAGACTGACTGTTTGAATTATTTTTTGTAGAGAGTGAGGCTGTTTTAGAAGGCTTTGTACCTTGATTTTTGACCTTCGTAAAAGCCGGAGGGGTCTTTGAACCTGGACTTTTGACTTTAGGAAAAGCCGGAGTATTTTTTCTTAGAATCCGAAACTATATTTTGAGCAGACTTACAGAACCGCGAAGATTTTGGACTTTTAATATTGTTGGAAACCACAGATGGTTTTGAGAATAATGCTGCAACAACTCTACTAGTTTGTGGCCGGTGAAGAAGGCTGTGATGCCTTTGTTTGCAAGATTTGCAACTATTTGTGCTATGACAATTTTTAACTACATGGCCACGCGGAAGACAATTTATACAACACTTATTCTTCTTCTTTTCTTTTAAGAATTTGTCCTCAAACGAAAGTTTTTCAAACTGTTGGCAAAGTCGGAGAATATGACTTTGTTTAGGACAAATTAGGCAATAATTGTTTGGCTGAGGAGATGGAGCAACACATTTTGGCTCATGTACCAACGACTTTTTAATGGCGGAACAAGATGTAGAAACATGCTTGGATGCCAACGATCTAGTGGAGGGGCGCTGAGGTGAAACACTCTTTGATGACGACGATTTATTCACAGATCTGGGAGGAGTATCATTCTTTGATAACAATGATTTATTCAAGGGAATAGGAGAATTGACTATTTCTGACTTTTCTGTGGGCCGATTTTTGTGTATGCTCTGAATACACTGCAAAGTTTGTATTCCATCTATAAGGAAAAAAAAAAAAAAAATATATATATATAAATATATATATATATATATATATATACATATATATATATATATATATATATATATATATAGAATACAAGCAAGCATACACAAAAATTGTTTTTCCACTCACCAATAGCAGTTTCATGGAAAGCGTTGATTTTTGACCTTCGTAAAAGCCGGAGGGGTCTTTGAACCTCGACTTTTGACTTTAGGAAAAGCCGGAGTATTTTTTTTAGAATCCGAAACTATATTTTGAGCAGACTTACAGAACCGCGAAGATTTTGGACTTTTAATATTGTTGGAAACCACAGATGGTTTTGAGAATAATGCTGCAACAACTCTACTAGTTTGTGGCCGGTGAAGAAGGCTGTGATGCCTTTGTTTGCAAGATTTGCAACTATTTGTGCTATGACAATTTTTAACTACATGGCCACGCGGAAGACAATTTATACAACACTTATTCTTCTTCTTTTCTTTTAAGAATTTGTCCTCAAACGAAAGTTTTTCAAACTGTTGGCAAAGTCGGAGAATATGACTTTGTTTAGGACAAATTAGGCAATAATTGTTTGGCTGAGGAGATGGAGCAACACATTTTGGCTCATGTACCAACGACTTTTTAATGGCGGAACTAGATGTAGAAACATGCTTGGATGCCAACGATCTAGTGGAGGGGCGCTGAGGTGAAACACTCTTTGATGACGACGATTTATTCACAGATCTGGGAGGAGTACCATTCTTTGATAACAATGATTTATTCAAGGGAATAGGAGAATTGACTATTTCTGACTTTTCTGTGGGCCGATTTTTGTGTATGCTCTGAATACACTGCAAAGTTTGTATTCCATCTATAAGGAAAAAAAAAAAAAAAAAAAAAATATATATATATATATATATATATATATATATATATATATATATATATATATATATATATATATATATATATATATATATATATATATAGAATACAAGCAAGCATACACAAAAATTGTTTTTCCACTCACCAATAGCAGTTTCATGGAAAGCGTTGTCGGATGCGTATGATAATATGATATTCCTCCATGGATATAGAAACTTGTCAAGGTTTATATATATATATATATATATATATATATATATATATATATATATATATATATATATATATATATATATATATATATATATATATATATATATATATATATATATATATATATATATATATATATATATATATATATATATATATTCTAGTGTTCATCAGTTACAAACAATGTCAAATGCATATACGTCATAAAAATATGTTTACCTCAAACATTTTCTTCGGCCGGAACGAATTTGGAAATTTTCAAAAAATAAAATCTTTAAAAAATTCTGTTAAAATGTTAATAATACCGAATACATCCGTCATATTCGGCCGTTATATGACGTGGACTTACATAGGCATTGTTTCTTATAAGCCACTACCATATTCAAATTCGAAACTTTAAATAAACGGCGAATAATGTAGCTAAAATCATGCAAATATCGTTTATAGGCAGGTACCGTTATATCGGAGCTGAGCGAAGACCAGGACCAGCATAGACAATTTTCTGTCACAGGCTGTAGCATCCATTACGAACTTCAAATACGACATCTCAACAATTTCGGTGGGTATTGTAGCTAAACTCGTCAAAATACGGAATACTGATATATGGGCCCTATACGATGTCAAAGATGCTATTTTTTTTTTTTTATTTTAATTTTTACGTTTTATTTTTAAAATAACAGCCCTTCAATAAAACTTAAAATGTGTTACCTTTTTTCAAGAAAATGTGATAAACGTATCTTTTTGTAAGCAAGGAACTTGAACTTGGGAACTTGACGAATATATAGCGATGTTACAAACGGAAAGACAAAGTTAATATACCCTATTTTCCAAAGTATCGTTGTGTAATCGAATGGCACCGGAATTGAATTTGTGTAACAGGCAAACACGTCAAAATCGCTAAAAACCATCTTGTGAAGAGCTAAAGTTGCAAGAACTATTTAAAACAAGAACTATTTATTTTCAAGATTAATTAATTATGTATTGACCTAAGAATATTTTTATCCTCCACCTTGAAATGAGAGTGTTTTTAGGCTTACCTTTTTGCCTTTGAGCCTTTTTTCATTTAAAAGATATATCTTTTTTTTTTTGTTTTTAATTTTAATTCACCATCTTTTATTTATCTATTTTCTTAATAACATTTTTGGGGGTTTGTGCAATTTAGAATTATTATAATTAGTTTTAAGTTTTATATATTTAATTTTTATTGTACTTTATATTTTAATTCATTTGATAATAAGCTTTTTTAAATATGTATTTAAGTTTTCATATTTAGATTGAGGTGTTTTCTGTACAATTTTTCACCTTTTTGTTGTATGTTGTAAAAATTCTTAGTTAATGTTAACAATTTCACAGTGTTCTTTTTTGTAATGTTGATGATTTTTGATGTCTGTAAAATGTTCACCGTTTTTTCATAAAAATGTTAATGTTATTATTTTTTTTCTCGTTTATTTTGCACTGACACTTTCACTTGTCACTCGAGGGGGAAACTTGTGTTCGCGGCGGTAATTCGATTAGAACTCCTTATTGCCAAATTTGTATCGTCACATCAAACCTGTTTTGGCTGTTGACGATGCTTAGTTATTAGAATTCAGCATTGGAATTTACCGGTGGCTGCATAAATGTATGTGTGTATGTGTATGTATTTACATTATTTACATCATTTTGTTATGATGCCATTTATGCGGCCGCCGGTAAATGCCCAACCAACAGTGTTGGGCAAATTAATAGCAATATTATGAACATTTTCTGGGCCCCGAATGACAAGTGTAAGTATTCATTTCTAATATACCATAAGGATCTTCGGTCTTCAGTTCCTCGGCATGTTCTTGATTGGCCCAGCAAACACGTAGCCCAGTTGTGTGTTGTAGGCCAGGACATCTCCAATTCCAGCTGCTGTACACCCATCTTTCCTTATGGCGGAGTACGTGTCCGCTCCCAGTTCCACATCGATCGGACTATTTCCTCTGGGATCAGGGTCAGCTAAGGCGTAGCTCGTGAAGCATCTAGTGGGGTCTTCAAGTATTGGGTCCGAGTAAATGCGTCTTGGGAGATCTTCGATAATTACGGCATTTACCTTCAGACTCCAAGTACTGTTCGTGCGGCGGGGCGAAACTGTGAAGGTTGTGAATCGCTCCCCTTTGTCCGACTGCAGACCCAGGCGACGGAAAGCCGCATATGAGATCTTGGACATCGTCGCCGATTGGCTAACTATGGCCCGCAACATGCTGAAACCCTCCATACCCTCGGCCGTTATGCGTACCATAGCCGTCGGTACAAATACTAAGTCCCACGCGAAAGCTGGGGTGGTGACGGCTTCTATATTTAGGGATACCTCCTCCAATTGAGACGCCCCGTGCAATAGGGTATGGTGCCGGTCGTTGCATCTCCGGCAACCAGTTAAAGACGGGCAGTCGGGGGCCAAATGACTTCTCGCCAGGCAATTTCGGCAATACCCCCGACGCTCCACGGTCTCATATCGCTGGAAGGGCGTCTGCCGGCGGAACCTCTCACAGGCACTGAGGGCATGGTCTTCTTGGCATAGTCCACATGAGTATTGCCAGTAGCTAGGTCTTTCTTGGCGTTGGCGGGGTCTTACGTCGGATCGACTTCTCTGTCGCCTTTCAGGGGATGTGGAACTGGGTCGATGGATGGGCCGTATGGGTCGATTGGCGCTTCTTGCTGTAGGACGGGCAGGTGAGTCTGGGCTACGGTTGCGATCGTCCAGACGGCAGTCCTGGTTGGGCAAGTAAGCGGCCATATCTGAAAAGAAATTAAGGCGAGTACTAAATTCTTTTTTGAGTGAGAATCCGACTAGTCAGTCGGAAAACAATTTGACAATTTTTGTAATGGGTCTGCTAATGTTGCCACTTGCCGTCCGTATGTCTACAACCCTGGTATTTTGGTCACTACCTGGATACGTTTTTTCGATCCGACCTAACTTCCATTCGTGTGGAGCCAATCTATCATCTTTTACGACAACTAAATCTCTTTCTTTGATATTCTCTTTTTCATATTTCCATTTAGTTCTTCTGTGAAGTTCGTGAAGATATTCTAACTTCCATCTGTTACAAAAATATTGCGAAATAACTTTGAGTCTTTTCCAACGATTGACTAAGCTTAAATCTGTATCTGAAATGTCTGGTTCAGCTGGGGTAAGAATAGGTGTTCCTATTAAGAAATGTCCAGGTGTCAAAGGGGAAAGGTCGTTTGGGCCGTCGCTAGCAGGACTTAAGGGTCGTGAGTTAAGACAGCCTTCAATTCTTGATAAAATAGTTGTAAATTCTTCAAAAGTGAAATTCATTTTTGGGATACTTTTTCGTAAATGAATTTTAAATGATTTGACGCCAGCTTCCCACAAGCCGCCCATGTGCGGAGCACCAGGAGGAATAAATTTCCAAGTAAGATTTTGAGTGAAATTATTTTGAATTGTGCTATTTTGAATATTCTTCATGAAAGCTAATCTATCTCGCTTTAATAGATCAACCGCTCCCACAAAGTTAGTTCCGTTGTCCGAAAATATACAAGACGGGCAACCTCGCCGACTAATAAACCTAGAAAAAGCGGCAAGAAAGGCATATGTCGACAAATCGCTTGTGGGTTCTAAATGTATAGCCTTAGTGGCGAAACAAACAAACAGGCACACGTAGCCTTTTGTAATAAAGCAGGCTCTTCCTGAATAACTT
This sequence comes from Musca domestica, assembly GCF_030504385.1. Taxonomy (NCBI): domain Eukaryota; kingdom Metazoa; phylum Arthropoda; class Insecta; order Diptera; family Muscidae; genus Musca; species Musca domestica. Next base: position 2,881,605 of record NW_026712293.1, read on the forward strand.
TTAATGTTAAAGGGTCCTGCAAAATCTACCCCTGTGTTTGTAAAGGGTCGAGAAAGAAAAGTGCGTTCGGGTGGTAGCGAAGCCATTATTTGAGTTTGGGTTTGTTTTTTGTGAATTAAGCAGATTCGACATTTTCGTATGGTTTGTTTGATAAGCGACTTGAGTCCAAATATCCAGAATTCAGACCTTAATACTCGGGTCATTAGTTGATTACCCCCGTGTAAAGTAATCTTATGAGTGAATTCAACTAATAATTTGCTAAGTTTTGCGCCATGTGGTAATATTATTGGGTGACGTTCGCTATAGGTAAGGGCAGGCGATTGTACCAATCGGCCATTTGCTCTAATAATACCCTTTGAGTCTATAAACGGGTTAAGTGTCAAGAGAGGACTTGACGGAGAAATTTGAGTCTTTTTCATAAGTGCGTTGTATTCGTCTGCATATACGAATTTTTGGGTACGAATTATACACGATCGTTTTCCATCTTGGATTTCATCTGATGTAAGGTCTTTTGATGAGGTTCGAAGGTGTTGCCTATTTGCTCCAGTATTTTTCCAGAGTCTTAGGGCATATGCGTATGATCGATAAACTTTAGATAAAGAGGAGAAATTTTTTAAAGTGTCATCTCTTTCAGCGAAAAGAGTCATAACTTTTGCTGTTTTGGCTTCCAAATTTGTGTCATTTGGGATTTCATATGATGGCCAACGGTCTTTTGGCATTCTGAGCCATTGAGGTCCCTGTCACCAGAGATCACTAGTTTTTAGCTCTGCAGGCGAACATCCACGGCTCGCAATATCAGCTGGATTATTTTCCGAATCAACATGTCTCCAATTTTCTTGTCCAACATTATCAGCAATTTCCGAGACTCTATTTCCAACAAATGTGCTCCAATGACAAGGAGGCTTTTTTAACCATGCTAAGACGATGGTAGAATCGGTCCAAAATTGTGTCGAATATTTTGATATTTGTAGACTATTTACAATGGATTTTGCTAATTTTGAAAGTAATACTGCCCCGCATAACTCGAGTCTGGGTATTGATAATTTTTTAATTGGAGCGACACGAGTCTTTGCTGCTAGCAAGAATGTATGTGTGGTATGGTCAGTATTTTCCACCCGAATATAAAGAGTGGCTCCATACGCGCTTTCTGACGCGTCACAAAATCCATGAATCTCTACAGAACCATCTAGCGTGTATCGAATCCATCGAGGAAATCTGAGATATTCAATATCTTTGCTATTTTTGACAAAATTGTTCCAGTTCATTTGTGTTATTGGCTTTAGTTGATCATCCCAGTCAATTTTGTCTAGCCAGATTTGTTGCATTATTAACTTAGCTACGACGACCACCGGTGCCAGCCATCCACATGGGTCAAACAATTTGGCTATCGTTGATAAAACTTCTCGTTTTGAAGATATATTTTTATTTTCCATTGAGGGTGGTGTGAAAGAAAAATAATCGCCTGAGATATTCCATCGAATTCCAAGGGTCTTAGTTGAAGCATCTTCGGAAATGTCTAGCCAATTGAGTGGTAGCAAATGTTCATGTGGAATATCTTGTATTATTTTGCGATCATTTGATGCCCATTTCATGAGTGTAAAACCGGCAGAGTCTAAAGCGGCAGTTAATTCCTTTCGAGCTTTTATTGATTCATCTTCAGTGTGACCGCCAGCTAATACATCATCAACATACAAATTATTCAAAATTATATTTGCGGCTCTAGGGTATGATTCTTTTACATCTTCTGCTAGTTTAAGAAGAGTTCTCAATGCTAAATATGGTGCGCAGTTAACTCCAAATGTAACTGTTAGCAGCTCATAATCCTCTACTGGGTTTTCCGGAGACTTTCTAAAGAGAATTCTTTGATATTTTGTTTGATTCGAATCCAAAAGTATTTGGCGATACATCTTTGTTATATCTGCATTGAAGGCATATTTGAAGAATCTTCATTTTAAGATTTGCAATACTAAATCCTGTTGAAGAATGGGTCCAGGATATAGTATGTCATTGAAACTTGTTTTGTTTGATGAAGGACAAGAAGCGTTAAATACGACTCTTAACTTCGTTGTGAGTCGATCTGGTTTTATCACAGCGTGATGTGGTAGATAATAATTTGGCATTTTATCGATTTCATTCGAATTGATTTTCCTCATATGACCAAGTTCTAGGTATTCAAGTATTGAGGCATCATATTGTTCTTTGACCTCTGGTGTTTTCATAAGTTTTTTCTCCATTCTGTAGAATTGAGCTAGGGCGATGTTTCTGGAATTCCCCAATTCCTCGCATTTTTTGAATGGGAGAGTCACCACATATCTTCCATCCTTGTTCCGTATTGTTGTTTCAGTGAAGTTTTGTTCACAAAATTGGTCTTCTTCTGACCGTAAAACTTTTTTAGGGGTCTCTTCCACCTCCCAAAAACGTGTAAGTACTTTCTCTATTGAAGTTGTGTCTAGGAGTGATACTTGTTTTCATTGAAGGATGCTTCCTGGTATGGGTCCTCCAACTATCCATCCAAATTTGGTTTTTTGTGTTAAAATTGATCCAAATGTTTTCATTGGAGTTCCAATTGTGAATATTAATGGTCCTATGTCCATTCCAATAAGTAAATCGATTGGTTGACTAACGTAAAATTTCGGGTCAGCCAGTTCTAATGCTGTTACATCTCAAAGTTGTGATTCATCTAAGTTTTGTGGTGGTAGATTTGAAGGTAAGTTCTTTAAAACTGGAGCCCAGACTTCCAGTTTAAAGCTAGGGTCGTATTTGGATCTCATAGTGAACAAGCAAGATTTCGTTGAAGTCTCAGAAACAAATTGACTTAAGCCAGTGACATGAACTAAGTTATTCCGTGTAGGTAACTTCAAAAAGTTTTTCATCTTTTCCGAAATAAAGGTGGATTGTGATCCTGAGTCTATTAGAGCTCGGGCATCGTAAAGTTGTCCTTTGGTTTCAATTTGTACTATTGCTGTGAAGAGTAGTGTTCCTCCAGATTGTCGCTCACAAATTTGCTTATCTTGGAGGGTCAAAGTAGTAATAGTAGTTGGTTCTAGGTTCGTAGTGGACTGTATTTGATTTGTAAGAGCGGCAGCACTAGTACTAGGTCGTGCTTCCACTCGAGCTTGGTATGAGTTAGTTGTTTGGGTTTCCGTTCCCTTGTGTAACAAAGTGTTGTGTTTCATAGTACAAATACGGCAGCCAAAGCGACTTTTGCAATCCTTTACTCCGTGATTTGATGACAAGCAATTGTAGCATAAGTGTGATGTTTTCACGATGTGAATTCTGTCATTCACACTCTTTTTCAAAAATTCGCTGCAATCTCTTATGAAATGATTTGATTTGCAGACTTGACAAGTTTGAGTAATTTTCGGCTTATTTTGTTGAGGTAATATTACATTAGTAGGTCTTCCTCCAAAGTTGTTTGTATTTTTTGAGACATTTGTTTGAAATGTTTTCAAAAATCTAGGCGTGTGATTGCTATTTGGTTTTTGTTGAGCAAATTTCGATGTAGAGGGCTTTATATTTCCAACTGATTTCAAAGTTTTGAATTTGTTTGTTAAGAAAGCGTCAAACTGTTCCCATTTTGGAATTTGTTTGCAATCGCTTAATGAGTTCTCGAATTCTTCTAAAAAGCCTCTAGGTAATTTTGTTGAACAAATGTATATTAAAATCGGATCCCATCCTTTAACATCGACATCAAGCATCCCCAGTGTCTGAATGCTGTTAGTTAGTGGGACATGTGAAATAATTTCTCTAGCTTCTCCTGCTGTCTTCTGCGTTAAATGGAATAATTTTTCGACATTGCTTAATTTTGAGTTGTTTATGTAAATTGCCGAAAATAGATCTCTGAAAGTCGGCCATTCTCTGTAACCACCTTTAAATGTGTCTGTATCGCATGGAGGTAGCCGCGATACGTTTGTGAAATCCACTTCCCTTCCTTGTTGTGACATCTCTGACTCTCTTTTCATTTTTTCCTGTGTCTTTTCATCCAAAATATTTTGAATTTGTCCATTTATTGAACTCAGCGCTTTTTTGTACGATCCCATGGTATCCATATAGTGCTTCCTCAGTTTATTTTTATCGATCGGCTTTCCTTCCTCTTCTGGAACATAATCCCGGCAGTCTATGTATGCTCTTTTGACCTGGTCCCATGCAGAGTCCAACTCCATTCGTGTTGTTTCCAAAGTATGTACCGTGTCATCAGGTTTGGTTATTGAAAAAATTGAAATATAATCCAGAAGATCGTTGACGCAATTTGTGAATTTATCGCTTAACGTTTTATCCATTTTGAAAACTGAGCGTTAACCTTTACGAAATTTTGTTGGTCTACAAAAAAGAAAAGTTGCCCAACGAAAAGGACTAACTTGGTTTAGAGTTTAAACTTTTATCCAAATTTTTATTTCTAAAATGAGGATAAGTTTCTTTCTCCAATTTTTGTCGACGAAAACGATCTTATCTTATTGGTTTGAGTCAAATTATATTTCGTTTCCTTCAAAAATTTCAAAATTTTTGAAAATTTTCTAAAAATTTCCTTTGTATTAGACGCCGGACTGATTTGATTAAAAATGTTTGCTGGGTTACCAGAAGGGTCAAAATTTCGCCAAAATGAGCAAAAAGGAAAATAAAATCTCTTAAAGTCCACTTACAGGAGGATTTTATTTTTGCAATTCGACAAATAATCAAAAGTTTTTAAAAGTGTTTAAACGAGAATTGCAAAGCAGAAATTACCAGAGATGTTTTGCGCAGTAAACAAATTTTTCCAAAAAAAAAACAAGAGTCTAAATTGATTGTCCACGAGAAGTTGAAAATTCCAAAAAATTTCAGAGAGTCCAAAAAAATTTCAACGAAGTAAAAATGTGTGTTGGGTTGTCGACAAAAAAATTTTTTAAATTTTTTGTTAAAATCACTTAATATCCTATGACAGGAGGATTTTATTTTATAAAAGCCAATAACTTTGATTATTGCTTGTGAAAATTTGTCTGATTCAACAAATTTTCTAAGTTCGCCAAATTTTTCCGATACAATTCGCAACGAGAATTAGAGAAAATTATGTATGTATAAATCCAAATATTTCAGCAGAAATATTTCAAACAAATAATTTGGGTCAAAAATCCAAAAATTTGAGCAAAAATTTCCAAAAAATTTGATTTGGGTCAAGGTCCAAATATTTCAGCGGAAAATTTTATGTCCCAGCAAAATATTTCAAAAGAAAATAATTTGGGTCAAAATCCAAATATTTTCAGCAAAGAATTCAAGAAAGTGTAAAAAATGTCAATGAAGAAATTTTTTCCCAAAAAGTTGTCGTGTTATGTGTCACAAAATCAAAAAAAAAATATACCAGCAAAATATTTCTGCGAAAAATGCAAGAAATTAATTTTGGGTCACAGAAAAAATTTTTAAGCTCCTTAGAGCAATAGATATTGTGCTAAATGGGAAAAAAGGTTAAAATTAAAATAAAAATTGTAAATATATGGGATCGATTTTATGTCTGTCCACCAGACTCCGATATAAAATTTGTTCTCCAAAATTTCAAAAAAATTTGTAGTTTAAGTTTCAAATGTATGTCTGTCCACCAGACGCTTGCTTGTTTGCCAATTTTTTTCTCCAAAAATTTCAAAAAATTTGTAGTTTAATTTTCAAATGTATGTCTGTCCACCAGACGCTTGCAAAAATTTCAAAAAAATTTAGGTTATTTTTTGTCTGTCCACCAGACGCTATTTTTTAAACGGGTTTTATTTACTCGTTTATGTATTCGGGTGACGCCAAATTTTTCCAAAAAATATGGCGACTATATATTGCAAGTGACGCTTTTTTTCCAAAAAATTGTATATAGTTTTTGCAATATGGCGTTTATATGTTTGCCAAGTTTAGTGACGCCAACTTTCCAAAATAAAAGCTTATGTATTTGTGTCAATATGGCGCTTATGTATTCACCTGAACTCCACGTTCAGAAAATTCCAAAAATTTTTTGTATATATATATTTGTATATGGCTGAAAATTCCCGCTATGTTTGACAAAATATGTGTCTGTCTGCTTTTTTTTTCCCGGGTCAATAGCCGAATGTCCGTCCACAAAAATGGCTCCAAATGGAAAATTTCGTTCACTGTGTCAGAGTGGGCAACTAGCAGCTTTGAATATGTGTCAAAGTGTTATTGCAAATTATGGGAATATACGGGTCAATGCAAATATTGAAGATTTGCCTGCTCCCGAAATGCCCTTTTGTGTCAAAAAAGAAAATTTCACGAGTACTCACTTTGATGTAGGGTTTTGGGTCTCGGTTGTTGTTGTTGTTGTTGTTGTGCTGCGTGTGTCCGTCCTACTGCTGGCCCCAAAATTCTCCGTGTCGTGGTTGTTTCGCAATTTTCCTTTGCCACTGCTTTTTTCCACTGAATATTGTCTCTTTTGTGTCACTGTGAATTGTCTTCTTCTTGTATAAAAAACTTCTTCAACTTCTTTTTAATTTTTTAGATTTTATATTTTTTAAAATTGAAGAAAAAATTTAATTTTTCTAAAATTTTAAAAAAATTTATTTTTTTTGTAGCACTGTGTAACTTCACTTTTTGTTGCACTGTGTACTGTCTATTTTTTGTAAATTTTTTCAATTTTTTTCCAAAGTTTTTTTTTTCTTTTCAACACTTTTTTAACTTTGCACTTATTTTTTAACCCCACTGTATTTTTATACCCTCCACCATGGGTAGGAGGGTATATTAACTTTGTCATTCCGTTTGTAACACCTCTAAATATTCGTCGTAGACCCCATAAAGTATATATATTCATAATCAGCATAAAATTCTAAGACGATTTAGCGATGTCCGTCTGTCTGTCCGTCTGTCTGTCTGTCTGTCTGTCCGTCTGTCTGTCTGTCTGTCTGTTGAAATCACGATAGAGCCCACATTATTTGACGTAGACCTTTGAAATTTGGCACAAGTGTGTGTATTGTCCCTAGGATGGTTGGTATTGAAAATGAGATATATCGGTCCACGTTCTGGTATAGTCCCCATATAACGGTACCTCCCGATATTCGGTATTTTGATGATTTATGCCACATTTTTTCACGGATTTATCTGAAAATTGGTATTTGTAGGTCATGACGGGTCCCTGAGCGTGTGGCAAAACATTGCATGTATAGGTCCACGTTTTGGTATAGCCCCCATATAACGGTACCTACCGATATTCGGTATTTTGATGATTTATGCCACATTTTTTCACGGATTTGTATGAAAATTGGTATTTGTAGGTCACAACGGGTCCCTGAGCGTGTGGCAAAACATTGCATGTATAGGTCCACGTTCTGGTATAGTCCCCATATAACGGTACCTCCCGATATTCGGTATTTTGATGATTTATGCCACATTTTTTCACTGATTTGTGTAAAAGTTGGTATTTGTGGGTCATAATGGGTCCTAGTTCGTGTGGCGAAACATTGTAATTATAGGTGCACGTGTTGGTGTAGCCCCTATATAACGGTACCTCCCGATATTCGGCATTTTAATGTTTTTTGCCACATTTCTTCTAATGTTCTTTTACCCTAGGGTGGAGGGTATTAAAAGTTTGGCCCGGCCGAACTTAATGTTTTTTTACTTGTTTTCTATTTCACTTTCTTTTTTCTCACTGTTCTTTTGTCCGTCCACTCACAAGTTTTTTTTTTTTTTTTCGTTTTTAATAATTTAAAAAACTTCACTTTTTGATCCGGCTCTGGAGGAACAAATGTTTTTAGGCTTACCTTTTTGCCTTTGAGCCTTTTTTCATTTAAAAGATATATCTTTTTTTTGTTTTTAATTTTAATTCACCATCTTTTATTTATCTATTTTCTTAATAACATTTTTGGGGGTTTGTGCAATTTAGAATTATTATAATTAGTTTTAAGTTTTATATATTTAATTTTTATTGTACTTTATATTTTAATTCATTTGATAATAAGCTTTTTTAAATATGTATTTAAGTTTTCATATTTAGATTGAGGTGTTTTCTGTACAATTTTTCACCTTTTTGTTGTATGTTGTAAAAAGTCTTAGTTAATGTTAACAATTTCACAGTGTTCTTTTTTGTAATGTTGATGATTTTTGATGTCTGTAAAATGTTCACCGTTTTTTCATAAAAATGTTAATGTTATTATTTTTTTTCTCGTTTATTTTGCACTGACACTTTCACTTGTCACTCGAGGGGGAAACTTGTGTTCGCGGCGGTAATTCGATTAGAACTCCTTATTGCCAAATTTGCATCGTCACATCAAACCTGTTTTGGCTGTTGACGATGCTTAGTTATTAGAATTCAGCATTGGAATTTACCGGTGGCTGCATAAATGTATGTGTGTATGTGTATGTATTTACATTATTTACATCATTTTGTTATGATGCCATTTATGCGGCCGCCGGTAAATGCCCAACCAACAGTGTTGGGCAAATTAATAGCATTAACTTTGTCATTCGGTTTGTAATATCCCTAAGTATTCATCGTAGACTCCGTAAAGTGTATATATTCATAATTAGCATAAAATTCTAAATCGATTAAACGATGTCCGTCTGTCTGTCTGTTGAAATCACGATACAGTCCACATTTTTGACGTAGATTGTCAATATTTTTCAAAACAATTTGTAATTTGCAATTTGGTTGGTGTTGAATATGAGATATTCGGTCCACGTTTTGGTATAGTCCCCATACAACGGTATCTTTCGATATTCGGTATTTTGGTCATTTTTTCAACAGATTTGTTTAAAAATTGTTATTTGTAGGTCATGATGGGTTCTGTTTAGCAATAGTGAAAATAGTTTAGCAAATGGTCAGGCTAAATCCCTTTATTGTTTTTTTTTTTCTTATAAAAACAACGTTTGTTTACTAGTGGAGAACGATGGTAATGTTCACCAGGGGGTAAGGCAGGGAATTCCTAGGATTCGGAAAGTGCCACCAATCCTCATAAGTTCCCTCGTTTTTTGTCTGAGATATTCTCCCCAGAAGTTATTTTAAAAACAAGTAAAAAAACATTAAGTTCGGCCGGGCCAAACTTTTAATACCCTCCACCCTAGGGTAAAAGAACATTAGAAGAAATGTGGCAAAAAACATTAAAATGCCGAATATCGGGAGGTACCGTTATATAGGGGCTACACCAACACGTGCACCTATAATTACAATGTTTCGCCACACGAACTAGGACCCATTATGACCCACAAATACCAACTTTTACACAAATCAGTGAAAAAATGTGGCATAAATCATCAAAATACCGAATATCGGGAGGTACCGTTATATGGGGACTATACCAGAACGTGGACCTATACATGCAATGTTTTGCCACACGCTCAGGGACCCGTTGTGACCTACAAATACCAATTTTCATACAAATCCGTGAAAAAATGTGGCATAAATCATCAAAATACCGAATATCGGTAGGTACCGTTATATGGGGGCTATACCAAAACGTGGACCTATACATGCAATGTTTTGCCACACGCTCAGGGACCCGTCATGACCTACAAATACCAATTTTCAGATAAATCCGTGAAAAAATGTGGCATAAATCATCAAAATACCGAATATCGGGAGGTACCGTTATATGGGGACTATACCAGAACGTGGACCGATATATCTCATTTTCAATACCAACCATCCTAGGGACAATACACACACTTGTGCCAAATTTCAAAGGTCTACGTCAAATAATGTGGGCTCTATCGTGATTTCAACAGACAGACAGACAGACGGACAGACAGACAGACAGACAGACGGACAGACAGACGGACATCGCTAAATCGTCTTAGAATTTTATGCTGATTATGAATATATATACTTTATGGGGTCTACGACGAATATTTAGAGGTGTTACAAACGGAATGACAAAGTTAATATACCCTCCTACCCATGGTGGAGGGTATAATAACTTCAATGACAAATAGCTTCTTTTACCCTAGTGACGAGATCGTAAGCTCAGTAGAAGAGGAAACAAAGAACTACATAAAACTAAAATTCATTTGGAAAATCTTTTAAATCTTACAACCGCACTTAAAAACACCTTCATCTTTCTCCACTTGTTTTACATAAACGAACTAGCATAACCATGTACGTTGGTTTTGTCTGTTGCAACAAAAACCCCATCGTCGGCCTCGCCGAGTTCAATACGTTCCACCACAACTTTGCAATACTCGTCAATCACGGATGCAGATTGGCACACTGGCATCTCCTCTACAATTCCCTTGGCGGATACTGTAGAGAGCGGATCGCCGCTGGGTATTGGTTGTTGGCGGTAGGCTCACCTTGCTCTCATTGGAAGTAGTTGTAGTTGTAATAATATACAGACATGGGACCCTCAGCGGTCACTCAGAACCTCTGCGTTCACTTGTCTGTATTTGCATACGTATTAGAAATAGACAAGGGATCCTCTGCGATCACTTAGAACCTCTGCGTTCACTTGTCTTTGAGAAACGAAAGCGTAAACACACGGCCTCTGTCGCCACCCCCATTACTTAAGGTAATTTGTCGCATTGAAAAGAAAGAACACCAATAAAACCATGAATTTATATTAAATATACTAATTTTCTTATTGTGTTTTATTTCTTGCATTTGTCTTTCTTTTTTATCCTACAGCACACACTCGTTTCACTCGCACCTCACCACATACTCACCTGTACATCACCTCTCATCAAAATAACTCTGGGGAGTTTTGTTGCTCTTGCCGCTATCAAAGCCATTCTCCCCACTCCCCTGAGTTAGACATTGGTTTTTCGAGCCGAATGCGAGCCAACGTTTGCTGTCGTGGATATAGAAATCACTGGATTACTCTCATCATCACCAACATATTTGACTAACATACAGGTACGTAAATTCAGATTTCTATTTGAAGTGAGCTACTCGCGTTTCTTAGTGCACATTAATTTGCTTAGTTTTGGTCGAATCGCAATTGCTTTACGCGCGTGCAATTGCTACAAAAAATACTGTCCACATATTATTCGTTGTACTGATCATCCTACGTCGCGGTGATCATACATTTGCCTTTCGTTTAAAAACAAGTCAGTTGGTCGACTCGTATTAACACTTCTTGTGTTAATTAAGTGCATTCCTCTATAACAAGGAATGTATAAGTTCAATACGTTCCACCACAACTTCAGCATCCGTGATTGACGAGTATTGGAAAGTTTTGGTGGAACGTATTGAACTTATACATTCCGGCCCCCTTGCTAGGACCACAAGTCCAGCAATTAATATCAAGTTATTATAAGATAGGAGAGAACGTGAATTCAGATTCCTAAGTGAGCTCTAGTTGTAGATTTTCAAATTATAAAAGTGATATGACGAATTATAAATAGATGCGATTTACTATTACATGTTTAGTGACTATTTCAACAAAAATTGGATTTTAAAAGATACAATGGTTTTCTGGATTGGTCGATTTCAAAACTGTGTGCCAAACTGTGTAACATTTGCTGGAGGTACTGAACCGGTAAGGATATACCCGAAAATAGACTTTTGGGCCAGCAAAGAATCCAAAACTATTTTTGGAGGTTCAGCTTCTAAAATATTAGGATACAAGTCAGCGCCAAGTAGCAAATGTATTGGGCTATTATCGAAAGAATCCGCTAAATCAAGATTAGGAATTCGAGTCTTTAAATTTGTCATGTCACAATTTCCCGGTGACATTAGGCTTGACTAAAACTCTAGTTTCGACTATTCTAGATGAACTTTTTTGGAGAAGACAACTGAAGAGAACAAACTTCTCTTGGTGCAACAGTTTTGGAGCGAGTAACCTCAGAGCGAGTTAAAATGCCAAGTCTATTTTTAAGTTTTTTACTAACGATTGATGCCTCAGAAGAAGGGTCTACAATTGCACGAGTAGTGTAAGATTTACCATTATGAACAATGTTTACTAGTGCAGTTCCCAAGAGCACATTTTCCTCAATGGTGTTGGGAGACTGACTGTTTGAATTATTTTTTGTACAGAGTGAGGCTGTTTTAGAAGGCTTTGTACCTTGACTTTTGACCTTCGTAAAAGCCGGAGGGGTCTTTGAACCTCGACTTTTGACTTTAGAAAAAGCCGGAGTATTGTTTTTAGAATCCGAAACTATATTTTGAGCAGACTTACAGAACCGCGAAGATTTTGGACTTTTAATATTGTTGGAAACCACAGATGGTTTTGAGAATAATGCTGCAACAACTCTACTAGTTTGTGGCCGGTGAAGAAGGCTGTGATGCCTTTGTTTGCAAGATTTGCAACTATTTGTGCTATGACAATTTTTAACTACATGGCCACGCGGAAAACAATTTATACAACACTTATTCATCTTCTTTTCTTTTAAGAATTTGTCCTCAAACGAAAGTTTTTCAAACTGTTGGCAAAGTCGGAGAATATGACTTTGTTTAGGACAAATTTGGCAATAAGTGTTTGGCTGAGGAGATGGAGCAACACATTTTGGCTCATGTACCAACGACTTTTTAATGGCGGAACTAGATGTAGAAACATGCTTGGATGCCAACGATCTAGTGGAGGGGCGCTGAGGTGAAACACTCTTTGATGACGACGATTTATTCACAGGTCTGGGAGGAGTACCATTCTTTGATAACAATGATTTATTCAAGGGAATAGGAGAATTGACTATTTTTGACTTTTCTGTGGGCGGATTTTTGTGTATGTCTGAATACACTGCAAGGTTTGTATTCTCTCTATAAGGAAAGCATCTAAACCTGGCCAAGAAGGCAACAACGACTTATTTTTGATGCTTTGCTCCCACAGAGTTAAAGTTATTTTTGGCAAGCGCTGCAAACACATATACACAATAATCGGATCCCACTGATCCGTGGCGACGTCATAGATGGCCATTGCAGCGAGACAACTATTTATTCCACTTTGAATATTTTTCAAACCTTGACAAGTTTCTATATCCATGGAAGGAATATCAAACAAGTTTTTGACATGGCTATTCACCACGATGCGCTTATTATCATACGCATCCGACAAAGCTTTCCATGCCAATGGGAAACTGCTATTGGTGAGTGGAAATCTAGAAGCGATTTCTCGAGCCTCACCAGTGGTCTTCTGCAAAAGATAGCAAAGACGCTCTATGTCTGAAATACGTGCATTATTTATGTAGACGGTGGTGAACAGATCACGAAAAGTGGGCCAAGATAAATAATCGCCGGCAAAGACTTTGATTTCAATATGTGGCATGACGAGACAATGACAATTGAAGTTTGGCTTGGAGCAACTATTTATGGAGGAAAATTCTAAGGGCGCATGAAGTGGTGGATTGGTAGAATGCACCAAAATCGATTCGACGGGGTTGGCAAAACCCAAGGCAGATGGAAGAGATACATCAGAATTATTCAACGGTACATTGGGTGGAATTTGGCTACTGGGATATTGAAGAGTTGAAGGAATGGCAGAATATTATACGCCAGAGCAGGGATGGAGGACTCAAAGGCAGATGAACAATTTTCAGTGGGTGGAGCTTTAAGGCGATCAAGATGCCTGTTTATGGTGGATAAACACCGAAGATAAGCAATATAAGCTGCACTATATTTTCCCTCAATAACATAAAAACTATCGGACTGGATAGTCCCGGTAGTCTTGAGATATATTTTGCACTCCTCATAAGTGTACAAGACTTTGTCCCACAATTCCGTAATCTCCGATTTCCGAATCTCAAGACTATACACATCGAACTGTGATTCGTCGAGCTGTTCGAAATAAGTTACACTCTTCAGAACAATGTCAGCGGCTCTAATCACAAAAACAATGCAAACTGTTTGTAAAGGAAATAAAATATGAGCATAGATTGCTATTGTTCAAAGGAAAAGAGAAATTTCCAAATACTTCAAGAAAGTTTTAAATATTGTTCAATAGGAGAGAAATTAAGAAAATTTTTTCCTATGTTACAAATATTACTAAAATTGCTCCAATATCAAAAATTTAATAAAATGAATACTTTGATTATACCAATGATAGGGTGTTTTTTCAAAATGTATGACAAATTTCCAAAAATTTACTACCCGTACGATATTTATACAAAGATAGTGTAAATGTGCTACAAATTGAGTTGCTGTACAAAATATTTAATGCAAAATTTGGCAATTTTTACAAGATTATGCCGAAAGTAGGGTGTATTCTTCAAAAAAATACACAAACCCTACGGAGAATCGCAAATAGTACTAACAACTATAAATAAATCGCCCAAAGATTTGAAGAAAATAGCCACAAACTAAAAGTTTCAACGAATATATTTTGGAATATGTACAATGAATGCCGAATGTAGGGTGAATTTGTCCAAAAATTCCAAAAACCCTACTACCAATCAAAAATATTTCAGAAAATTATCTAAAAATAATTTCTAAAATGAATTACAAAAAATTCGCAATTTTTGCTGTTTTATCCCACCAACAACGGATCTTGCACAAAGAGGAATAAAACACAAGCGACGTCGGCAGAGAAATGACTATGCGTAAGCAGCTACGCACCCACACAACAAGCGATGCCACAAACGATCCAACAGTGAGTGTTGGAGATCAAAACACTTTGTTGTTATTTTTACTGAAAATCAAACCGACGCTTAACAAGTTTAAAAGCAGTAAGTTCGGCCAAACTTTGAATACCCTCCACCATTTGGAACGAATTTGGAAATTTAAAACAAAAATGAAATCCTTAAAAAATTCTGTTAAATTTTAAAATCACCGAATATTGCCGTTATATTGGGATCTATACGACGTGAACCATTACCATATTCAAATTCGAAACTTGAAATAAAGGGTGAATAATGTAGCTAAAATCATCAAAATATCGTATATAATATAAAAATCAATTGTTGTTTGTTGGTAACGGAATCAGTTGAAAACGGCTGGACCCATTTGCATAATTTTTTGTATAAACGTTTGTCGTACCCCGAGTTAGGTTTTAAAAAAAAAAATATTGACCACGCCTCCTTTTACGCCCACTATTTCGATTTATCTAAAATCCTTATATTTCCCAAAAAAAAATATTACACGAGATACTGTTGACCTTCCCTCCAACCCTAAGTATTTGTTTGGGGGCTGAGGAACTGACCACGCATACTTTTTAATCTATCTATACATCTATATATATAAATGAAAGTTGTGTTAGTTAATACGCTTATAACTTTAGAACCGCTGAATTGATTTTAATGATTCATACAAATTCGGAGTTGTCTCTTATCCGAAAAGGATAATATCCAAAAAAAAACGCGTAAAAATGTGATATGTTAACATTTTCATTTTGACTTTAAAAATGTACAATAGTAATGTTTTATTTTGCATGATTTTTTCCATTTTGACTTACTTTTTTCTAATGTACATTTGTAGTGTTTTTTATATTTTATTTTTGAATTCAAATATTTTATTTAATTGACTTGATTTCTTGAGAACTGAAATTGATGGCGGGTTACATGGAAGTGTAGTACCGAATTATGTGGTGGCGAAACGGAATAGATGATACCGAAATAATTTAATGCGGTCACACCAAAGTTAAAAGATAATTACTTTTTCAAAATCGTTAAAAATCACGAAACAAGAGATCTCATTGCAACAATTCTCAAAACGGGAAAATATCGAAAAAAAAAAAATGTCCAATGGAATAGAATTTTAAAATAAAAGTACATTCTATTGACAAACTTTTTAAGGATCTTTAAACAGTTGCTGTAAAAAATCAGCGAACAAGTTGAAGATTTTTTCAATTTGTTATTCTTCTTTTGTCAATTTTTTCAATTTGTAATATCATATTGAATTCAGTAGAATTCAGTAGTGTGGACAAAATAAAGAATATTTTTTCACTATATACAATTTTTCACCAAAAAAATTAAATTAGTGCGAAATACGATGGTAACTGACATCTACCTTTCAACTCCAGGGCCTACATCGTGCTTCAGCTGGAAGATGCGCAGACATTTAAACAAACAAAAATGACTGAAAAAGACTAATGGGGCTTATTTCAAAGCGTGGCCCTACTTCTATCATATGACAATAATCCGTCCAATGAGAGCTCCAAATGCAAAATTTTTTGGGAGTACAATCAGTAAAATACCAAATATAAAGGGTGCAAAATAGTAGAGCGAATGGGACTTTTAGTAAGAAAAGGATTTCTATCCTTCCAAAAATTCTTCCT
Organism: Musca domestica; assembly: GCF_030504385.1. Classification (NCBI taxonomy): domain Eukaryota; kingdom Metazoa; phylum Arthropoda; class Insecta; order Diptera; family Muscidae; genus Musca; species Musca domestica. Next base: position 2,897,696 of record NW_026712293.1, read on the forward strand.
GAACATTTTAGATACCTTAAATCGCTTTTGCAGGTCATGATATCGATCATAAATAACCATCGTATGATTTAAGCCATTTTTGGAGTCTTCGCCACTTTCTTCTATTTTTAACCCTTATTTGGCATCTTTGTTTCTAAAAATTTTCGGAGTAGGGCCCATATTGGTCTTGACCACTAAAAAATTGTATTTATGCTACCCTGGGGTAAGGAAGCATCGTACAGATAATTGCCACATAGAAATTTATTCATGTAAAGTCCCCACATTGGAGTATTCCCAAGTCCACTTTCACATCTAATGTGTGGTCAGAAAAGAAAAATTTGTATTCTATTGAATTAGTAACCCCCAAGAGAATATTGGTTGGGAACGTAGATTTGGGATATACATCTATATGAAATAAATTGTGAGAACTATTCTGAAATTAGTCTGACCTCAATTATGAGGTGGACAAAACTATTTTTACTTATTTAAATCACGTGATTTTTTTTTAGTTTGATATGCTATGTTGTTCTGCTATATTTTCGATTTGGCCTCTATTTGTCATCTTGGATTATAAGGGGTGAAGAAAGTTTTCAATGTAGGTCGATGTTTCGCATTTTACCATATTTCAAAGGATTTGGCTAAAAATGTATATTTGGGGGTGAAAATCTTACACAAAAATTTCAACATATCTACGAATTTTAGAATTTTCTCCTTGTAATAGTACCCCCTCAAGTCCACCTTTTGGCGGACAAACAGACCGACATGGTTAGGGGGACTTATGAAGACTCTAATGCACAATCTGAGGTGCTAATGGGTTTAAAAAAGTAATTAACTTTGGCTATTCTTAAATCAATTAGCCCTCAATTATGAGGTGTACAAAGTACAGTAAATTCCAAATTACTGCTCATTTCACTAAAAATTAAAAACTAATCGACCAGCACGTGAACATTTATAACATTCATATCTTTGAATAATTATGCTTTGACAAATATGCATAATAGACAAAGACTACGGGCCGGCAACGCGGACCGGGCCAGCTAGTATCGTATATAAGGAGGTGCCGTTAAATTGGAGCTGTGCGAAGACCTGGACCAGCATAGACAATTTTCTGTCACAGGCTGTAGCATCCATTACGAACTTCAAATACCACATCTCAAACAATTTCGGTGGGTATTGTACCTAAACTCTTCAAAATACCGAATATAGGGAGGTACTGATATATGGGGCCTATACGAAGACCTGGACCTGCATAGACATTTTTCTGTCATAGACTGTAGTTCCCATCACGAACTCTAAATAAGTAATTTGAAACAATTCCGGTGAATAATGGCGCTAAAATCATCAAAATACCGAATTTTGGGAGGTAATGTTATATGGGGGCCAAACGAAGACGTGGACCTGACGGAATCAGTTGAAAACGGCTGGACCCATTTGCATAATTTTTTGTATAAACGTTTGTCGTACCCCGAGTTAGGTTTTTAAAAAAAAAATATTGACCACGCCTCCTTTTACGCCCACTATTTCGATTTATCTAAAATCCTTATATTTCCCAAAAAAAATATTACACGAGATACTGTTGACCTTCCCTCCAATCCTAAGTATTTGTTTGGGGGCTGAGGAACTGACCACGCATACTTTTTAATCTATCATACATCTATATATATAAATGAAAGTTGTGTTAGTTAATACGCTTATTACTTTAGAACCGCTGAACTGATTTTAATGATTCATACAAATTCGGAGTTGTCTCTTATCCGAAAAGGATAATATCCAAAAAAAAAAACGCGTAAAAATGTGATATGTTAACATTTTCATTTTGACTTTTAAAATGTACAATAGTAATGTTTTATTTTGCATGATTTTTTCCATTTTGACTTACTTTTTTCTAATGTACATTTGTAGTGTTTTTTATATTTTATTTTTGAATTCGAATATTAATACCAATTTATTTAATTGACTTGATTTCTTGAGAACTGAAATTGATGGCGGGTTACATGGAAGTGTAGTACCGAATTATGTGGTGGCGAAACGGAATAGATGATACCGAAATAATTTAATGCGGTCACACCAAAGTTAAAAGATAATTACTTTTTCAAAATCGTTAAAAATCACGAAACAAGAGATCTCATTGCAACAATTCTCAAAACGGGAAAATATCGAAAAAAAATGTCCAATGGAATAGAATTTTAAAATAAAAGTACATTCTATTGACAAACTTTTTAAGGATCTTTAAACAGTTGCTGTAAAAAATCAGCGAACAAGTTGAAGATTTTTTCAATTTGTTATTCTTCTTTTGTCAATTTTTTCAATTTGTAATATCATATTGAATTCAGTAGAATTCAGTAGTGTGGACAAAATAAAGAATATTTTTTCACTATATACAATTTTTCACCAAAAAAATTAAATTAGTGCGAAATACGATGGTAACTGACATCTACCTTTCAACTCCAGGGCCTACATCGTGCTTCAGCTGGAAGATGCGCAGACATTTAAACAAACAAAAATGACTGAAAAAGACTAATGGGGCTTATTTCAAAGCGTGGCCCTACTTCTATCATATGACAATAATCCGTCCAATAAGAGCTCCAAATGCAAAATTTTTTGGGAGTACAATCAGTAAAATACCAAATATAAAGGGTGCAAAATAGTAGAGCGAATGGGACTTTTAGTAAGAAAAGGATTTCTATCCTTCCAAAAATTCTTCCTGAACATTTTAGATACCTTAAATCGCTTTTGCAGGTCATGATATCCATCATAAATAACCATCGTATGATTTAAGCCATTTTTGGAGTCTTCGCCACTTTCTTCTATTTTTGGCCCTTATTTGGCATCTTTGTTTCTAAAAATTTTCGGAGTAGGGCCCATATTGGTCTTGACCACTAAAAAATTGTATTTATGCTACCCTGGGGTAAGGAAGCATCGTACAGATAATTGCCACATAGAAATTTATTCATGTAAAGTCCCCACATTGGAGTATTCCCAAGTCCACTTTCACATCTAATGTGTGGTCAGAAAAGAAAAATTTGTATTCTATTGAATTAGTAACCCCCAAGAGAATATTGGTTGGGAACGTAGATTTGGGATATACATCTATATGAAATAAATTGTGAGAACTATTCTGAAATTAGTCTGACCTCAATTATGAGGTGGACAAAACTATTTTTACTTATTTAAATCACGTAATTTTTTTTTTCAGTTTGATATGCTATGTTGTTCTGCTATATTTTCGATTTGGCCTCTATCTGTCATCTTGGATTATAAGGGGTGAAGAAAGTTTTCAATGTAGGTCGATGTTTCGCATTTTACCATATTTCAAAGGATTTGGCTAAAAATGTATATTTGGGGGTGAAAATCTTACACAAAAATTTCAACATATCTACGAATTTTAGAATTTTCTCCTTGTAATAGTACCCCCTCAAGTCCACCTTTTGGCGGACAAACAGACCGACATGGTTAGGGGGACTTATGAGGACTCTAATGCACAATCTGAGGTGCTAATGGGTTTAAAAAAGTAATTAACTTTGGCTATTCTTAAATCAATTAGCCCTCAATTATGAGGTGTACAAAGTACAGTAAATTCCAAATTACTACTCATTTCACTAAAAATTAAAAACTAATCGACCAGCACGTGAACATTTATAACATTCATATCTTTGAATAATTATGCTTTGACAAATATGCATAATAGACAAAGACTACGGGCCGGCAACGCGGACCGGGCCAGCTAGTATCGTATATAAGGAGGTGCCGTTAAATTGGAGCTGTGCGAAGACCTGGACCAGCATAGACAATTTTCTGTCACAGGCTGTAGCATCCATTACGAACTTCAAATACCACATCTCAAACAATTTCGGTGGGTATTGTACCTAAACTCTTCAAAATACCGAATATAGGGAGGTACTGATATATGGGGCCTATACGAAGACCTGGACCTGCATAGACATTTTTCTGTCATAGACTGTAGTTCCCATCACGAACTCTAAATAAGTAATTTGAAACAATTCCGGTGATTAATGGCGCTAAAATCATCAAAATACCGAATTTTGGGAGGTAATGTTATATGGGGGCCATACGAAGACGTGGTCATAGGCTCTAGCATCCATTACGAATCTCAAATACCAAATTTGAAACAGTTCCGGTGAATAATGTCGCTAATATCATCAAAATACCGAATATAGGGAGGTACTGTTATATGGGGGCTATACGAAGACGTGGACCTGCCCAGATAATTTTCTGTCATAGGCTGTAGTATCCATTTCGAATTTCAAATACGAAAGTTGAAACAATTCAGGTGAATAATGTCGCTTAAATTATCAAAATACCGAATATCGGGAGGTACCGTTATATGGGAGCTATATGAAAACGTGGACCTACATCGCCTATTTACGAACTTAACCTGCCTACTGGAAAAATAAACACGTGTGCAAAATTTTAGCCTTCTATCTCAATTCGTTCGAAAGATAGCGTGATTACGACAGACAGACGGACAGACAGACAGACAGACAGACAGACGGACAGACAGACGGACATGGCTAAATCGACTTAGAATTTTACGCTGATCTAGAATATATATATATATACTTTGTTGGGTCTGACATGAGTATTTCGAGGAGTTACAAACGGAATGACAAAGTTAATATACCCTCCATAGTATGGTGGAGGGTATAAAAAGGGCGCGTGGAATGATGGTATATTATTGTTGCAATTTTTGACAATGTAAATTCTCAAGTGCGAATTGATCTACGTTAAGAAAACGAAGGAGAATTGCAACAAATCAAGTATTGTTGGAGAGAACGACAAATAACCAACCGACAGAGATGTGGACTGTTATTATATGTGCGTTGTTTTTGTAAGATTCGAAAAAAACAATTCTCGTTAAAGGGCTCAACCTTTAAAACGTGAAGGGGGATAACAACAGCGAACGTTTGGTTGGTGAGAAATTGAACAACAAATAAACCAAACGACCAAATATAAAAGAATGTGAATGTATGCTGTTGTGATGCAAATTTTTCTTCAACAAAGGCGAGGCAGTAGAGCAACAAAGAGGGGGACACTTTCTCTTCTCACAAAGGGTTCAACATTTGCAATAAGAGTTAGAAATGGAAATAATGAACGAAGCAGAGCAAGAGCATCAAATATTTTTGAATGATCAACGCGACGACGGATGATCAGTACAAAGATAGCTTATTATTTTCACAACGACAGAACTACTTGTTATAGGGGAATGAACTTAATTAACACAAGAAGTGTTAATACGAGTCGACCAACTGACTTGTTTTTAAACGAAAGGCAAATGTATGATCACCGCGACGTAGGATGATCAGTACAACGAATAATATGTGGACTGTATTTTTTGTAGCAATTACACGCGCGTAAAGCAATTGCGATTCGACCAAAACGAAGCAAATTAATGTGCACTAAGAAACGCGAGTAGCTCACTTCAAATAGAAATCTGAATTTACGTACATGTCAAATATGTTGGTAATGATGAGAGTAATCCAGTGATTTCTTCATCCACGATAGCAAATGTTGGCTCGAATTCGGCTCGATACGACCAATCAAGAAAACCATTGTATCTTTTAAAATCCAATTTTTATTGAAATAGTCACTTGCGCTGAACATGTAATAGTAAATCGCATCTATTTATAATTCGTCATATCGCTTTTATAATTTGAAAATCTACAACTATAGCTCACTTAGGAATCTGAATTTACGTTCTCTACTAACTTATAATAACTTGATATTAATTGCTGGACTTGTGGTCCTAGCAAGGGGGCCGGAATGTATAAGTTCAATACGTTCACCACAACTTTCCAATACTCGTCAATCACGGATGCTGTTTGGCACACTGGCATCTCCTCTACAACTCCCTTGGCGGATACTGTAGTAAGCGGATCGCTTATATATATGTATATATATATATATATATATATATATATATATATATATATATATATATATATATATATATATATATATATATATATATATATATATATACACACATTTTTTTGTGGCTAGGATGTTTGGTATTGAAAATGAGATATATCGGTCCGTTCTGGTATAGTCCCCATATAACGGCAACTCTCGATATTCGGTATTTGGATGATTCTTGCCAAACTTTTCCGCGGATTTGTCTAAAAATTGGTATTTGTAGGTAATAATGGTGTCTAGCTCGTATGGCGAAACATTGTATGTATAGGTCCACGCTTTTATTTAGTTCCACATTTTCCTATAGCGCACATATTACGAAACCCATCGAAATTCTGTATTTTGATAATCCTAGTCACATTTTCGCACATATTTGTTTCAAATTTGGTATTTTAGATTTGATAGATGACAATCCTTGAAGTATGAAATTATCCATAGAGGTTCCCGTTTTGGTACATAATGTCTTCATTCATTTTATGGTTTTTTATAAGTTTAACTGCATTATCCAAACGGTCTTAATGGTATTTGAATTTTTAGTGAAACTTTTGATGTTTCTTAAGGGACCCTTTGGAAATCTGATCAACCCAGGTGAAAGAGTTTTCACTACTTAACTACTCGTCAATATTGATCTTCTGAATAATATATCATACTACATATTCCAGTGCATCGTCTTTAAGAGCACTTAAGTTTTGGAAATTTTCAGTTTCTCTAAATTTGAATTCGACATTATCTTTATATTCAAAATCGTAATTTTCTAACTCTTAAATTTTAAAATTCTTATTACATTTATTTACATTCAAGTGAGTTGATTTGTAAGGTACTAGGAATTTTACTTATTATATTCCACTGTATTGAGTCAGTTTATTCATTTACAGTTCTGTATTTCGAGCTGCAAAAGGAAGTGACAATAAAAAGCTAAGAGTAAATTAAATAGCAATATATGTATAACAATACATGTATAAAGTCAAGGTAATGACAAACCCAATATATATTTTCTCATATGTATTTATTTTATTTATTTTGGGCAATGATGTAGCAGGCGACCGAGCAAATCAGTGTCGCGTAAAGTGTGAAGAAAAATGCCCCTTAGTACAAATTAAGGAAAAGGACTCATTGCACGCGAGCCGCTTCACTCGCAATTAAATAATTAAAAACAAGATATTAAGAAAATACATAAAAACTTGTACTGAATTAGTAAAAAAAAACAAGTGAAATTATTAACATTTTGTTAAACACAAATCGTGTTTTTAAGGGAAAACATTATACTAAAAGGTAAAAAAAAAAAACTGTGAAATTATTAACATTGCGTTGAAGAATAAACGTTCACCATTCGAATTAAAATCGAAAAAAAAAATACAGAAAAAAACTCAAGATTGACTTAATTTTGAATTACCAAAACACAGTTTAGAAACTACCAACAAACAAAATACAAAAAGTGTTGTAAGAGGACTAAATGGCGATCTACCAAGATTGCTTGGAATGAAAGAACCAGCGCATTTACCCCAGGTCCTTCGTTTATGTCTTAAACTAGTAAACCAGAAATTTCGTACTAATCATGCCCAAACTCGAAATTTTCAGCCAATTAAAAAAAGCTATTATCAAACATCTCCTACCCAGAAATATAATTTTCAAAAGAACATACACCAGTTCAATCCAAGCATAGCCTACATATCTAACACACAGAATCTTCCTAAAATGAACACTAACCATAATATGCCTCCACCACAACAAATCAATTATGCAAATAGACCACCTCAATATCAATTCTTAGGTAAGAGGCAACCCAATCCAGCGTCAAAACAGAACATTTGTCCGCCAAAGACACAACGAACATTCCACATAAATACTTATTCGGAGGATACGTTCGAGTCCGACAACACTAGTTATGATGATTCTTCTGAAGGAAAAGAAACAGATAAGAATTATGACCCAGATCCGGAAAACTCTTCCCATGACCTTTATCAGGAAAATAATATTTCAAACGATGAAACAGAATCAGAACTTGATGACATTCATTCTCTAGAATGACAAGCTCTTCGCTCCATATTTTGAATGTCGGACGGAGAGCGGAAAAATCAAAAAAATCTTTATAGACACAGGATCTAGTAAAAATTATATTCAACCGGACTTAGTAAAATAAATAATTCCTAACAAAATTCCATTTTTTGTAAAATCTGTAGCAGGTGATGAAAAATCACATCACACTCGTACATAAACCTTTTCAAACTAGATGACAAACTTTAATTCTATCGAACGCCTTATCTAGAATCTTTCCACGACATTCTAGGTAAAGACTGTCTAAAAGCCTTAGACGCAGTTATTTACTCAAATAAAAATTACATGATCGTTCGCCAGCACACTAAGTTTGACTTAAACAACATGCCACTCAAGTGTGAATACTATAAAATTACGAGATAACCATATGAACCCCAGTCAAAAAGAAGCAATGAATTGTTTATCAGATAAAATCTCTATCTTCGCAGAGTCAGTTGAGGGAAGTAAGGAAATAGCAAATTCTTTTCTGTCTTGGACTTTTCTTCCACCAAATTCCGTTAAAAGGCTCTGATGTGGAAACACTGCATTTTCTATTAATATTGTTAAAAACGAATTTACGCGCTTTAATTTGGTTTAAAACATGCGCCGTCAATACTCCAACTAGCTTTCGATGACATTCTCCGCGAGCATATAGGGAGATGATGCTACGTATATATCGATGATATAGTTATATACAGCAAATACGAAGAGGACCATATTCGTGACATTCATAATGTTTTCAAAACATTAGAAGAAGCAAATATGAAAATCCAATTGGACAACGTTACTTGCATGACCACCATTCATAAGTTTTTTATCCTTGGAAAAGTTAAACATTTGCATATTAATAACACTAAGTCCATCCATAAACTCTAGTTAGAAACAATTCTCACCAGATCTACCTTTCTTTCCCTATTTTCCATTTTTGCTATATGTTTATTGATAATTGGGGTTTTCACGAAGAACAGCAGTCATTCATACAATTGCCCCTAGTCACGAATTAATGCAACTCCCAGTCACTCGAAACAAAGTGCAAGTACCAGGTCCACAAAAGGTCGATGGCGTACCATATTTCTAACGAATGGGGACAATCGTTTTTAAAGGGGGTGGAGTTAACACATAATAAGTTGTTAGCTCAATAAAATATAGTTTTTTCCTAAAAAATATTCCGATCTTATCTTATGTACTGCACTACAATCTTATTTACTGGGGAAAAGTATTCAGAACAGAGCCAAAAAAATTCATATTTTTGATCAAAAATAAGTATGAATAAGTTTTTACTTATTCCATTTACTTAAAGAAATGTTTATAATTATTGTAAAGAAAGAACAAAACGATAAATTTAAAATTTAAACGTTTATAATTATTGTAAAGAAAGAACAAAACAATAAATTAAATTTATTAACATATGTATGTATACATATTCGAGAAAAAGGAGATGCATTCGGAAATTGTAATTTATTTAGCTTACATTAAACTCTCTTTAGATGATAAATCTAAAATAACAACAGATATAGTTGTTATCCAGTTGATTGAATGGTCTTATTGTTTTTTTTTAACAAAAATGTCTAAAGTTTGTTTAATTGAAGAAAACATAAGAAAACGCTGAAAGAAGAAATTAGAAACTACGTTGTTTCCACAGAATGAAGAAGAATGAATATTCTGAATGTCACCCCACTTGATATTGTGAATAGTCTGCGACCTTTATATATATATATATATATATATATATATATATATATATATATATATATATATATATATATATATATATATATATATATATATATATATATATATATATATATATATATATATATATATATATATATATATATATATATATATATATATATATATATATATATAATCCTTGAAGTATGAAATTGTCCATAGAGGTTCCCGTTTTGGTACATAATGTCCTCATTCATTTTATGGTTTTTTATAAGTTTAACTGCATTATCCAAACGTATTTGAATTTTAGGTGAAACACGCTTGAATTCTGATACTTTTATATAAAAATGTGTCCTTTGCCCTAAGGTGGAGGGTTTTAAAAGTTTAGCTCCGCCGATCTTAATGTTTTATCATTTAAAAGCATGTGCAACGAACACAAAAAATTCAGATAACGGTAAATTGGTATTAACATTTTTAGTTCGAAGTTATATGCGACTTCGAAAAAATAATTACTTACAATTTTTTGAAAGATTTACTCATTTTGGTCATCCATCTGTTTCTGATGATCAATTTTACTTTACATTTTCAAAAATCAACTCTAGTTGCTTTATTTCTATGAGAAAGTCTTTTGATGTTTCTTAAGGGACCCTTTGGAAATCTGATCAACCCAGGTGAAAAAGTTTTCAATACTTATCTACTCATCAATATTGGTCTTCTGAATAATATATCATACTACATATTCCAGTGCATCGTCATTAAGAGCACTTAAGTTTTGGAAATTTTCAGTTTCTCTAAATTTGAATTCGACATTATCTTTATATTCAAAATCGTAATTTTCTAACTCTTGAATTTTAAAGTTCTTATTACATTTATTTACATTCAAGTGAGTTGATTTGTAAGGTACTAGGAATTTTACTTATTATATTCCACTGTATTGAGTCAGTTTATTCATTTACAGTTCTGTATTTCGAGCTGCAAAAGGAAGTGACAATAAAAAGCTAAGAGTAAATTAAATAGCAATATATGTATAACAATACATGTATAAAGTCAAGGTAATAACAAACCCAATATATATTTTCTCATATGTATTTATTTTATTTATTTTGGGCAATGATGTAGCAGGCGCCCGAGCAAATCAGTGTCGCGTAAAGTGTGAAGAAAAATGCCCCTTAGTACAAATTAAGGAAAAGGACTCATTGCACGCGAGCCGCTTCACTCGCAATTAAATAATTAAAAACAAGATATTAAGAAAATACATAAAAACTTGTACTGAATGAGTAAAAACAAGTTAAAAAGCAGTAAATTCGGCCAGGCCGAACTTTTGATACCCCACACCATTTGCAACGAATTTTGAAATTTTCAAAAAATAAAATCCTTAAAAAATTCTGTTAAAATTTTAAAAATACAGAATATAGCCGTTATTTTGGGGTCTATACGACGTGGACATACATAGGCATTGTTTGTCATAAGCCACTACCATATTCAAATTCGAAACTTGAAATAAACGGTGAATAATGTAGCTAAAATCATCAAAATACCGAATATAGGGAGGTACCGTTATATGGGGGCTATACGAAGACCTGGACCCGCACAGACAATTTTCTGCCACAGACTGTAGTTTCCATAACGAACTTCAAATACCAATTTTAAAACAATTCCGGTGAATAATGTCGCTAAAATCATCAAAATACCGAATATAGGGAGGTACCGTTATATGGGGGCTATATGATGACGTGGACCTGCACAGACAATTTTCTGTCTTAGGGTGTAGTATCCATTTTGAACTTCAAATACCAAATTTGAAACAATTCCCGTGAATAATGTCGCTAAAATCATCAAAATACCGAATATCGGGAGGTACCGTTATATGGGGGCTATACCAAGACGTGGACCTGCACGGATAATTTTCCGTCTTAGGGTGTAGTATCCATTTTGAACTTCAAATACCAAATTTGAAACGATTCCCGTGAATAATGTCGCTAAAATCATCAAAATACCGAATATAGGGAGGTACCGTTATATGGGGGCTATATGAAAACGTGGACCTTCATGGCCCATTTACCAACTTAACCTGCCTACTGGAAAAATAAACATGTGTGCAAAATTTTAGCCACCTATCTCAATTCATTCGAAATATAGCGTGATTACAACAGACATACAGACGGACAGACAGACAGACGGACATCGCTAAATCGACTTAGAATTTTACGCTGATCAAGAATATATATACTTTGTTGGGTCTGATATGAGTATTTCGAGGAGTTACAAACGGAATGACAAAGTTAATATACCCTCCATAGTATGGTGGAGGGTATAAAAACAAGTGAAATTATTAACATTTTGTTAAACACAAATCGTGTTTTTAAAGGAAAACATTATACTAAAAGGTAAAAAAAAACAGTGAAATTATTAACATTGCGTTGAAGAAAAAACGTTCCCCATTCGAATTAAAATCGAAAAAAAAATACAGAAAAAAACTCAAGATTGACTTAATTTTGAATTACCAAAACACAGTCTAGAAACTACCAACAAACAAAATACAAAAAGTGTTGTAAGAGGACTAAATGGCGATCTACCAAGATTGCTTGGAATGAAAGAACCAGGAATGAAAGAACTAGTAAACCAGAAATTTCGTACTAATCATGCCCAAACTCGAAATTTTCAGCCAATTAAAAAAAGCTATTATCAAACATCTCCTACCCTGAAATATATTTTTCAAAAGAACATACACCAGTTCAATCCAAGCATAGCCTACATACCTAACACACAGAATCTTCCTAAAATGAACACTAACCATAATATCGGTATTCCAAGTTTCGGCACCAGAAGCTGCCTCCACCACAACAAATCAATTATGCAAATAGACCACCTCAATATCAATTCTTAGGTAAGAGGCAACCCAATACAGCGTCAAAACAGAACATTTGTCCGCCAAAGACACAACGAACATTCCACATAAATACTTATTCGGAGGATACGTTCGAGTCCGACAACACTAGTTATGATGATTCTTCTGAAGGAAAAGAAACAGCTAAGAATTATGACCCAGATCCGGAAAACTCTTCTCATGACCTTTATCAGGAAAATAATATTTCAAACGATGAAACAGAATCAGAACTTGATGACATCCATTCTCTAGAATGACAAGCTCTTCGCTCCATATTTTGAATGTCGGACGGAGAGCGGAAAAATCTAAAAAATCTTTATAGACACAGGATCTAGTAAAAATTACATTCAACCGGACTTAGTAAAATAAATAATTCCTAACAAAATTCCATTTTTTGTAAAATCTGTAGCAGGTGATGAAAAATCACATCACACTCGTACATAAACCTTTTCAAACTAGATGACAAACTTAAATTCTATCGAACGCCTAGTCTAGATTCTTTCCACGACATTCTAGGTAAAGACTGTCTAAAAGCCTTAGACGCAGTTATTTACTCAAATAAAAATTAAATGATCGTTCGCCAGCACACTAGGTTTGACTTAAACAACACGCCACTCAAAGTGTGAATACTATAAAATTACGAGATGACCACATGAACCCCAGTCAAAAAGAAGCAATGAATTGTTTATCAGATAAAATCTCTATCTTCGCAGAGCCAGTTGAGGGAAGTAAGGAAATAGCAAATTCTTTTCTGTCTTGGACTTTTCTTCCACCAAATTCCGTTAAAAGACTCTGATGTGGAAAAACTGCATTTTCTATTAATATTGTTAAAAACGAATTTACGCGCTTTAATTTGGTTTAAAACATGCGCCGTCAATACTCCAACTAGCTTTCGATGACATTCTCCGCGAGCATATAGGGAGATGATGCTACGTATATATCGATGATATAGTTATATACAGCAAATACGAAGAGGACCATATTCGTGACATTCATAATGTTTTCAAAACATTAGAAGAAGCAAATATGAAAATCCAATTGGACAACGTTACTTGCATCCCACCATTCATAAGTTTTTTATCCTTGGAAAAGTTAAACATTTGCATATTAATAACACTAAGTCCATCCATAAACTCTAGTTAGAAACAATTCCCACCAGATCTACCTTTCTTTCCCTATTTTCCACTTTTTCCTATATGTTTATTGATAATTGGGGTTTTCACGAAGAACAGCAGTCATTCATACAATTGAGCCTAGTCACGAATTAATGCAGATCCCAGTCACTCGAAACAAAGTGCAAGTACCAGGTCCACAAAAGGTCGATGGCCTACCATATTTCTAACGAATGGGGACAATCGTTTTTAAAGGGGGTGGAGTTCACACATAATAAGTTGTTAACTCAATAAAATATAGTTTTTTCCTAAAAAATATTCCGATCTTATCTTATGTACTGTACTACAATCTTATTTACTGGGGAAAAGTATTCAGAACAGAGCAAAAAAAATTCATGATCAAAAACAAGTATGAATAAGTTTTTACTTATTCCATTTACTTAAAGAAATGTTTATAATTATTGTAAAGAAAGAACAAAACGATAAATTTAAAATTTAAATGTTTATAATTATTGTAAAGAAAGAACAAAACAATAAATTAAATTTATTAACATATGTATTTATTAACATATGTGAATAGTCTGCGACCTTTATATATATATATATATATATATATATATATATATATATATATATATATATATATATATATATATATATATATATATATATATATATATATATATATATATATATATATATATATATATATATATATATATACAATCCTTGAAGTATGAAATTGTCCATAGAGGTTCCCGTTTTGGTACATAATGTCCTCATTCATTTTATGGTTTTTTATAAGTTTAACTGCATTATCCAAACGTATTTGAATTTTAGGTGAAACACGCTTGAATTCTGATACTTTTATATAAAAATGTGTCCTTTGCCCTAAGGTGGAGGGTTTTAAAAGTTTAGCTCCGCCGATCTTAATGTTTTATCATTTAAAAGCATGTGCAACGAACACAAAAAATTCAGATAACGGTAAATTGGTATTAACATTTTTAGTTCGAAGTTATATGCGACTTCGAAAAAATAATTACTTACAATTTTTTGAAAGATTTACTCATTTTGGTCATCCATCTGTTTCTGATGATCAATTTTACTTTACATTTTCAAAAATCAACTCTAGTTGCTTTATTTCTATGAGAAAGTCTTTTGATGTTTCTTAAGGGACCCTTTGGAAATCTGATCAACCCAGGTGAAAAAGTTTTCAATACTTATCTACTCATCAATATTGGTCTTCTGAATAATATATCATACTACATATTCCAGTGCATCGTCATTAAGAGCACTTAAGTTTTGGAAATTTTCAGTTTCTCTAAATTTGAATTCGACATTATCTTTATATTCAAAATCGTAATTTTCTAACTCTTGAATTTTAAAGTTCTTATTACATTTATTTACATTCAAGTGAGTTGATTTGTAAGGTACTAGGAATTTTACTTATTATATTCCACTGTATTGAGTCAGTTTATTCATTTACAGTTCTGTATTTCGAGCTGCAAAAGGAAGTGACAATAAAAAGCTAAGAGTAAATTAAATAGCAATATATGTATAACAATACATGTATAAAGTCAAGGTAATAACAAACCCAATATATATTTTCTCATATGTATTTATTTTATTTATTTTGGGCAATGATGTAGCAGGCGCCCGAGCAAATCAGTGTCGCGTAAAGTGTGAAGAAAAATGCCCCTTAGTACAAATTAAGGAAAAGGACTCATTGCACGCGAGCCGCTTCACTCGCAATTAAATAATTAAAAACAAGATATTAAGAAAATACATAAAAACTTGTACTGAATGAGTAAAAACAAGTTAAAAAGCAGTAAATTCGGCCAGGCCGAACTTTTGATACCCCACACCATTTGCAACGAATTTGGAAATTTTCAAAAAATAAAATCCTTAAAAAATTCTGTTAAAATTTTAAAAATACAGAATATAGCCGTTATTTTGGGGTCTATACGACGTGGACATACATAGGCATTGTTTGTCATAAGCCACTACCATATTCAAATTCGAAACTTGAAATAAACGGTGAATAATGTAGCTAAAATCATCAAAATACCGAATATAGGGAGGTACCGTTATATGGGGGCTATACGAAGACCTGGACCCGCACAGACAATTTTCTGCCACAGACTGTAGTTTCCATAACGAACTTCAAATACCAATTTTAAAACAATTCCGGTGAATAATGTCGCTAAAATCATCAAAATACCGAATATAGGGAGGTACCGTTATATGGGGGCTATATGATGACGTGGACCTGCACAGACAATTTTCTGTCTTAGGGTGTAGTATCCATTTTGAACTTCAAATACCAAATTTGAAACAATTCCCGTGAATAATGTCGCTAAAATCATCAAAATACCGAATATCGGGAGGTACCGTTATATGGGGGCTATACCAAGACGTGGACCTGCACGGATAATTTTCCGTCTTAGGGTGTAGTATCCATTTTGAACTTCAAATACCAAATTTGAAACGATTCCCGTGAATAATGTCGCTAAAATCATCAAAATACCGAATATAGGGAGGTACCGTTATATGGGGGCTATATGAAAACGTGGACCTTCATGGCCCATTTACCAACTTAACCTGCCTACTGGAAAAATAAACATGTGTGCAAAATTTTAGCCACCTATCTCAATTCATTCGAAATATAGCGTGATTACAACAGACATACAGACGGACAGACAGACAGACGGACATCGCTAAATCGACTTAGAATTTTACGCTGATCAAGAATATATATACTTTGTTGGGTCTGATATGAGTATTTCGAGGAGTTACAAACGGAATGACAAAGTTAATATACCCTCCATAGTATGGTGGAGGGTATAAAAACAAGTGAAATTATTAACATTTTGTTAAACACAAATCGTGTTTTTAAAGGAAAACATTATACTAAAAGGTAAAAAAAAACAGTGAAATTATTAACATTGCGTTGAAGAAAAAACGTTCCCCATTCGAATTAAAATCGAAAAAAAAAAAATACAGAAAAAAACTCAAGATTGACTTAATTTTGAATTACCAAAACACAGTCTAGAAACTACCAACAAACAAAATACAAAAAGTGTTGTAAGAGGACTAAATGGCGATCTACCAAGATTGCTTGGAATGAAAGAACCAGGAATGAAAGAACTAGTAAACCAGAAATTTCGTACTAATCATGCCCAAACTCGAAATTTTCAGCCAATTAAAAAAAGCTATTATCAAACATCTCCTACCCTGAAATATATTTTTCAAAAGAACATACACCAGTTCAATCCAAGCATAGCCTACATACCTAACACACAGAATCTTCCTAAAATGAACACTAACCATAATATCGGTATTCCAAGTTTCGGCACCAGAAGCTGCCTCCACCACAACAAATCAATTATGCAAATAGACCACCTCAATATCAATTCTTAGGTAAGAGGCAACCCAATACAGCGTCAAAACAGAACATTTGTCCGCCAAAGACACAACGAACATTCCACATAAATACTTATTCGGAGGATACGTTCGAGTCCGACAACACTAGTTATGATGATTCTTCTGAAGGAAAAGAAACAGCTAAGAATTATGACCCAGATCCGGAAAACTCTTCTCATGACCTTTATCAGGAAAATAATATTTCAAACGATGAAACAGAATCAGAACTTGATGACATCCATTCTCTAGAATGACAAGCTCTTCGCTCCATATTTTGAATGTCGGACGGAGAGCGGAAAAATCTAAAAAATCTTTATAGACACAGGATCTAGTAAAAATTACATTCAACCGGACTTAGTAAAATAAATAATTCCTAACAAAATTCCATTTTTTGTAAAATCTGTAGCAGGTGATGAAAAATCACATCACACTCGTACATAAACCTTTTCAAACTAGATGACAAACTTAAATTCTATCGAACGCCTAGTCTAGATTCTTTCCACGACATTCTAGGTAAAGACTGTCTAAAAGCCTTAGACGCAGTTATTTACTCAAATAAAAATTAAATGATCGTTCGCCAGCACACTAGGTTTGACTTAAACAACACGCCACTCAAAGTGTGAATACTATAAAATTACGAGATGACCACATGAACCCCAGTCAAAAAGAAGCAATGAATTGTTTATCAGATAAAATCTCTATCTTCGCAGAGCCAGTTGAGGGAAGTAAGGAAATAGCAAATTCTTTTCTGTCTTGGACTTTTCTTCCACCAAATTCCGTTAAAAGACTCTGATGTGGAAAAACTGCATTTTCTATTAATATTGTTAAAAACGAATTTACGCGCTTTAATTTGGTTTAAAACATGCGCCGTCAATACTCCAACTAGCTTTCGATGACATTCTCCGCGAGCATATAGGGAGATGATGCTACGTATATATCGATGATATAGTTATATACAGCAAATACGAAGAGGACCATATTCGTGACATTCATAATGTTTTCAAAACATTAGAAGAAGCAAATATGAAAATCCAATTGGACAACGTTACTTGCATCCCACCATTCATAAGTTTTTTATCCTTGGAAAAGTTAAACATTTGCATATTAATAACACTAAGTCCATCCATAAACTCTAGTTAGAAACAATTCCCACCAGATCTACCTTTCTTTCCCTATTTTCCATTTTTGCTATATGTTTATTGATAATTGGGGTTTTCACGAAGAACAGCAGTCATTCATACAATTGAGCCTAGTCACGAATTAATGCAGATCCCAGTCACTCGAAACAAAGTGCAAGTACCAGGTCCACAAAAGGTCGATGGCCTACCATATTTCTAACGAATGGGGACAATCGTTTTTAAAGGGGGTGGAGTTCACACATAATAAGTTGTTAACTCAATAAAATATAGTTTTTTCCTAAAAAATATTCCGATCTTATCTTATGTACTGTACTACAATCTTATTTACTGGGGAAAAGTATTCAGAACAGAGCAAAAAAAATTCATGATCAAAAACAAGTATGAATAAGTTTTTACTTATTCCATTTACTTAAAGAAATGTTTATAATTATTGTAAAGAAAGAACAAAACGATAAATTTAAAATTTAAATGTTTATAATTATTGTAAAGAAAGAACAAAACAATAAATTAAATTTATTAACATATGTATGTATACATATTCGAGAAAAAGGAGATGCATTCGGAAATTGTAATTTATTTAGCTTACATTAAACTCTCTTTAGATGATAAATCTAAAATAACAACAGATATAGTTGTTATCCAGTTGATTGAATGGTCTTATTGTTTTTTTTTTTTAACAAAAATGTCTAAAGTTTGTTTAATTGAAGAAAACATAAGAAAACGCTGAAAGAAGAAATTAGCAACTACGTTGTTTCCACAGAATGAATATTCTGAATGTCACCCCACTTGATATTGTGAATAGTCTGCGACCTTTATATATATATATATATATATATATATATATATATATATATATATATATATACAATCCTTGAAGTATGAAATTGTCCATAGAGGTTCCCGTTTTGGTACATAATGTCCTCATTCATTTTATGGTTTTTTATAAGTTTAACTGCATTATCCAAACGTATTTGAATTTTAGGTGAAACACGCTTCAATTCTGATACTTTTATATAAAAATGTGTCCTTTGCCTTAAGGTGGAGGGTTTTAAAAGTTTAGCTCCGCCGATCTTAATGTTTTATCATTTAAAAGCATGTGCAACACAAAAAATTCAGATAACGGTAAATTGGTATTAACATCTTTAGTTCGAAGTTATATGCGACTTCGAAAAAATAATTACTTACAATTTTTTGAAAGATTTACTCATTTTGGTCATCCATCCGTTTCTGATGATCAATTTTACTTTACATTTTCAAAAATCAACTCTAGTTGCTTTATTTCTATGAGAAAGTCTTTTGATGTTTCTTAAGGGACCCTTTGGAAATCTGATCAACCCAGGTGAAAGAGTTTTCAATACTTAACTACTCATCAATATTGGTCTTCTGAATAATATATCATACTACATATTCCAGTGCATCGTCTTTAAGAGCACTTAAGTTTTGGAAATTTTCAGTTTCTCTAAATTCGAATTCGACATTATCTTTATATTCAAAATCGTAATTTTCTAACTCTTGAATTTTAAAGTTCTTATTACATTTATTTACATTCAAGTGAGTTGATTTGTAAGGTACTAGGAATTTTACTTATTATATTCCACTGTATTGAGTCAGTTTATTCATTTACAGTTCTGTATTTCGAGCTGCAAAAGGAAGTGACAATAAAAAGCTAAGAGTAAATTAAATAGCAATATATGTATAACAATACATGTATAAAGTCAAGGTAATAACAAACCCAATATATATTTTCTCATATGTATTTATTTTATTTATTTTGGGCAATGATGTAGCAGGCGCCCGAGCAAATCAGTGTCGCGTAAAGTGTGAAGAAAAATGCCCCTTAGTACAAATTAAGGAAAAGGACTCATTGCACGCGAGCCGCTTCACTCGCAATTAAATAATTAAAAACAAGATATTAAGAAAATACATAAAAACTTGTACTGAATGAGTAAAAACAAGTTAAAAAGCAGTAAATTCGGCCGGGCCGAACTTTTGATACCCTCCACCATTTGCAACGAATTTGGAAATTTTCAAAAAATAAAATCCTTAAAAAATTCTGTTAAAATTTTAAAAATACAGAATATAGCCGTTATTTTGGGGTCTATACGACGTGGACATACATAGGCATTGTTTGTCATAAGCCACTACCATATTCAAATTCGAAACTTGAAATAAACGGTGAATAATGTAGCTAAAATCATCAAAATACCGAATATAGGGAGGTACCGTTATATGGGGGCTATACGAAGACCTGGACCCGCACAGACAATTTTCTGCCACAGACTGTAGTTTCCATAACGAACTTCAAATACCAATTTTAAAACAATTCCGGTGAATAATGTCGCTAAAATCATCAAAATACCGAATATAGGGAGGTACCGTTATATGGGGGCTATATGAAGACGTGGACCTGCACAGACAATTTTCTGTCTTAGGGTGTAATATCCATTTTGAACTTCAAATACCAAAGTTGAAACAATTCCCGTGAATAATGTCGCTAAAATCATCAAAATACCGAATATCGGGAGGTACCGTTATATGGGGGCTATACCAAGACGTGGACCTGCACGGATAATTTTCCGTCTTAGGGTGTAGTATCCATTTTGAACTTCAAATACCAAATTTGAAACGATTCCCGTGAATAATGTCGCTAAAATCATCAAAATACCGAATATAGGGAGGTACCGTTATATGGGGGCTATATGAAAACGTGGACCTTCATGGCCCATTTACCAACTTAACCTGCCTACTGGAAAAATAAACATGTGTGCAAAATTTTAGCCACCTATCTCAATTCATTCGAAATATAGCGTGATTACAACAGACATACAGACGGACAGACAGACAGGCAGACAGACGGACATCGCTAAATCGACTTAGAATTTTACGCTGATCAAGAATATATATACTTTGTTGGGTCTGATATGAGTATTTCGAGGAGTTACAAACGGAATGACAAAGTTAATATACCCTCCATAGCATGGTGGAGGGTATAAAAACAAGTGAAATTATTAACATTTTGTTAAACACAAATCGTGTTTTTAAAGGAAAACATTATACTAAAAGGTAAAAAAAAAACAGTGAAATTATTAACATTGCGTTGAAGAAAAAACGTTCCCCATTCGAATTAAAATCGAAAAAAAAAATACAGAAAAAAACTCAAGATTGACTTAATTTTGAATTACCAAAACACAGTCTAGAAACTACCAACAAACAAAATACAAAAAGTGTTGTAAGAGGACTAAATGGCGATCTACCAAGATTGCTTGGAATGAAAGAACCAGCGCATTTACCCTAGGTCCTTCGTTTATGTATTAAACTAGTAAACCAGAAATTTCGTACTAATCATGCCCAAACTCGAAATTTTCAGCCAATTAAAAAAAGCTATTATCAAACATCTCCTACCCGGAAATATATTTTTCAAAAGAACATACACCAGTTCAATCCAAGCATAGCCTACATACCTAACACACAGAATCTTCCTAAAATGAACACTAACCATAATACCGGTATTCCAAGTTTCGGCACCAGAAGCTGCCTCCACCACAACAAATCAATTATGCAAATAGACCACCTCAATATCAATTCTTAGGTAAGAGGCAACACAATACAGCGTCAAAACAGAACATTTGTCCGCCAAAGACACAACGAACATTCCACATAAATACTTATTCGGAGGATACGTTCGACAACACTAGTTATGATGATTCTTCTGAAGGAAAAGAAACAGCTAAGAATTATGACCCAGATCCGGAAAACTCTTCCCATGACCTTTATCAGGAAAATAATATTTCAAACGATGAAACAGAATCAGAACTTGATGACATTCATTCTCTAGAATGACAAGCTCTTCGCTCCATATTTTGAATGTCGGACGGAGAGCGGAAAAATCTAAAAAATCTTTATAGACACAGGATCTAGTAAAAATTACATTCAACAGGACTTAGTAAAATAAATAATTCCTAACAAAATTCCATTTTTTGTAAAATCTGTAGCAGGTGATGAAAAATCACATCACACTCGTACATAAACCTTTTCAAACTAGATGACAAACTTAAATTCTATCGAACGCCTAGTCTAGATTCTTTCCACGACATTCTAGGTAAAGACTGTCTAAAAGCATTAGACGCAGTTATTTACTCAAATAAAAATTAAATGATCGTTCGCCAGCACACTAGGTTTGACTTAAACAACACGCCACTTAAAGTGTGAATACTATAAAATTACGAGATGACCACATGAACCCCAGTCAAAAAGAAGCAATGAATTGTTTATCAGATAAAATCTGTATCTTCGCAGAGCCAGTTGAGGGAAGTAAGGAAATAGCAAATTCTTTTCTGTCTTGGACTTTTCTTCCACCAAATTCCGTTAAAAGACTCTGATGTGGAAAAACTGCATTTTCTATTAATATTGTTAAAAACGAATTTACTCGCTTTAATATGGTTTAAAACATACGCCGTCAATACTCCAACTAGCTTTCGATGACATTCTCCGCGAGCATATAGGGAGATGATGCTACGTATATATCGATGATATAGTTATATACAGCAAATACGAAGAGGACCATATTCGTGACATTCATAATGTTTTCAAAACGTTAGAAGAAGCAAATATGAAAATCCAATTGGACAACGTTACTTGCATCCCACCATTCATAAGTTTTTTATCCTTGGAAAAGTTAAACATTTGCATATTAATAACACTAAGTCCATCCATAAACTCTAGTTAGAAACAATTCCCACCAGATCTACCTTTCTTTCCCTATTTTCCATTTTTGCTATATGTTTATTGATAATTGGGGTTTTCACGAAGAACAGCAGTCATTCATACAATTGCCCCTAGTCACGAATTAATGCAGATCCCAGTCACTCGAAACAAAGTGCAAGTACCAGGTCCACAAAAGGTCGATGGCCTACCATATTTCTAACGAATGGGGACAATCGTTTTTAAAGGGGGTGGAGTTCACACATAATAAGTTCTTAACTCAATAAAATATAATTTTTTCCTAAAAAATATTCCGATCTTATCTTATGTACTGCACTACAATCTTATTTACTGGGGAAAAGTATTCAGAACAGAGCAAAAAAAATTCATGATCAAAAACAGGTATGAATAAGTTTTTACTTATTCCATTTACTTAAAGAAATGTTTATAATTATTGTAAAGAAAGAACAAAACGATAAATTTAAAATTTAAATGTTTATAATTATTGTAAAGAAAGAACAAAACAATAAATTAAATTTATTAACATATGTATGTATACATATTCGAGAAAAAGGAGATGCATTCGGAAATTGTAATTTATTTAGCTTACATTAAACTCTCTTTAGATGATAAATCTAAAATAACAACAGATATAGTTGTTATCCAGTTGATTGAATGGTCTTATTGTTTTTTTTTTTTTTTTAACAAAAATGTCTAAAGTTTGTTTAATTGAAGAAAACATAAGAAAACGCTGAAAGAACGTTGTTACGTTGTTTCCACAGAATGAAGAAGAATGAATATTCTGAATGTCACCCCACTTGATATTGCGAATAGTCCGCGACCTTTATATATATATATATATATATATATTTGACAAAGTGTCGCGTAAGGATCACGTTGATCCAAATTTTTTTTTGATACCTTATCACGTAAGGATCTAACTTATATATATATATATATATATATATATATATATATATATATATATATATATATATATATATATATAAGTTAGATCCTTACGTGAAAAGGTATCAAAAAAAATTTGGATCAACGTGATCCTTACGCGACACTTTGTCAAAAAGGGCTCGCGATTTAATGTTATCCTGTAAGTTGCAATTATCGATATTGCACTTACCGCTGTCTTTTATTACGCGTCACTTTATCAAAAAGGATCGCGGACTACTTTTGATCCTGTAAGTTGCAATTATCGAAATTGAACTTACTGCCGCTTTTATTATTAAAACCACTATTTTTCTATTTATTAAAATCAACTTTATTGGTTGGCTGCTGATCAAAGAGTGTCTTGAAAACTACATTACAATATTCGAGTAAGAATTAAATTTTAAAATTAATTTGCCTATTTAACAAAATTATTTTCCATGAAATCATGCCACTCTGTTGTTTAAAATTTAGTTGCTGTTACCAAAAACAATTCTTATTAATTTCGTCTACACGCGTAAAGCATTGCATGGGTTGACGAAGTCAACTACCGGAAATGCATTTTTGGGTTCATTAAAATTAATCGGAATTTGATGTTGGGAAAATATTTGGAGCAGACAAACGTCTGCAATGCAGATTCATGAGAATTGATTGCTTTGGAATAATTATTAATAAAAGAAACTATACTTTATTGGATTAACAACTTATTGTGTGTTAACTCCTCCCCCTTTAAAAACGATTGTCCCCAATCGTTAGAAATAAGGTAAGTCATCGACCTTTTGTGGTCCTGGTACCTGCACTGTGTTTCGAGTGACTGGGACCTGTATTAATTCTTGGCTAGGGGTAACTGTATGAACGAATATTTTTTGTTTTTTCTTTGTTAAAAACCCAATTATCAATAACAAGTAAAAAAACATTAAGTTCGGCCGGGCCAAACTTTTAATACCCTCCACCTTAGGGTAAAAGAAACATTAGAAGAAATGTGGCAAAAACCATTAAAATGCCGATTATGGGGAGGTACCGTTATATGGGGGCTATACCAAAACGTGTACCTATAATTACAATGTTTCGCCACCGGAGCTGGAACCCATTATGACCCACAAATACCAATTTTTAGACAAATCAGTGAAAAAATGTGGCAAAAACCATAAAAAAAACCGAATATCGGGAGGTACCGTTATATGGGGGCTATATCAAATCATGGACCCATGCATGCAATGTTTCGCCACCGAAGTTGGAACCAATTATGACCAACAAATACCAATTTTCGAACAAATCCCTGAAAAAATGTGGCAAAAATCATCAAATTACCGAATATCGGGAGGTACCGTTATATGGGGGCTATACCAAAACGTGGACCTATATTTACAATGTTTCGCCACCGGAGCTGGAACCCATTATGACCAACAAATACCGATTTTCAGACAAATCCGTGAAAAAATGTGGTAAAAAACTAAAATACTAAATATCGGGAGGTACCTTTATATGGGGGCTATACCACAACGTGGACCTATACATGCAATGTTTTGCCACACGCTTAGGGACCCGCTATGACCTACAAATACCAATTTTAAGACAAATCCGTGAAAAAATGTGGCATAAATCATCAAAATACCGAATATCGGGAGGTACCGTTATATGGGGACTATACCAAATTATGGACCCATACATGCAATGTTCCGCCACCGGAGCTGGAAACCATTATGACCCACAAATACCAATTTTTAGACAAATCGGTGAAAAAATGTGGTAAAAAAAAGTAAAATACTAAATATCGGGAGGTACCTTTATATGGGGGCTATACCACAACGTGGACCTATACATGCAATGTTTTGCCACACGCTCAGGGAGCCGCTATGACCTACAAATACCAATTTTAAGACAAATCCGTGAAAAAATGTGGCATAAATCATCAAAATACCGAATATCGGGAGGTACCGTTATATGGGGACTATACCAGAACGTGGACCGATATATCTCATTTTCAATACCAACCATCCTAGACACAATGCAAATAGCTCTGCTAAATTTTGGAGCTCTACGTCAAATAATGTGGGCTGTATCGTGATTTCAACAGACAGACAGACAGACGGACAGACAGACAGACAGACAGACAGACAGACAGACGGACAGACAGACAGACAGACAGACAGACAGACAGACGGACATCGTTAAATCGACTTAGAATTTTATGCTGATTATGAATATATATACTTTATGGGGTCTAAAACGAATATTTAGGGATGTTACAAACGGAATGACAAAGTTAATATACCCTCCTTTCCAAGGTGGAGGGTATAAAAATATAGCAAAAATCGAAAATAAAGAAAAAAAGGTAAATTTAGTAACAACTGATTCCGACTTGAGTTCATGGATGGATTTAGTATTATTAATATGCAAATAGTTTAACATTTCCAAAGATAAAAGATTTATGAATTCATCTTCGTCGGGTGTTTGCTGTATTGCTGGTGGACTAATTATTGAAAATGGAGCTTCTAAATTTTCGTAAAATTTGTCATTAATACGCAGCGTGACATTTTGGAATTCTATTAAAAATGTTCCATTTAAAGATTTATTATTTACTGTCCCACTAAAATCATTAAGAAATATAATACCCGGCGAAATAGTTTCTATCTGAGGAATATGATACCGTTTAGTAACGGTGGGATACAAGTATCGTTGGAAATATCTACTAATTGGTCCCTTTGAAAAAATTTTACATTTTTTGTCATTATGCATTTATTTTTTACGCCATATATGCTATTATTACTTTTAATAATTTCATTAAATTTAATATTTATGATTTTATTATTTTTTTTTTTACAGGTTTTATCAAAAAATTTTGATAGTTTTCTTTACTAGTTAATGGTATTTTAATAATATATAAAAGTTTTTCTTGATTATACATTACTTTTAGTTTTGCAAATTCTAGGGCTTCTTCTATTGATGTTACAATAATATTATCGTTTTTAATTTTTTCTAATGCAATTGTCATTTCTTTTTTATTTAACAAAATTGTGTTTACAATATTTAACTTAGCCCATTGTATTCCAAATTTAATATTTGTTAGTTCTTCTTTTGTAAATCTTAGTTTTATTTGCATGCTGAGTGCAGCTTCATTTACATAGTTGTTATCTTTTTTAATGGCTTTTTCTATTTGATTTGTAATTTGGGTAAGGTTTTGTAACCTTTCTGTAAAAATGTCATTTATTATTACTTGTTGATTATTGTTTTGAACTGTTTGGTCTAAAGTTTTTGTAATTAACTCAAAATCGTCATGATCCGGAGATCCCGCGATGTATTTCCAGGCTGTGCCTATCATATTAATGGCTCTTTTCTTTCTTTCTATGGGTTCTATGGTTTCAAGGATATTGTGAATTTCTGATATTTCATGAGTTAGGAGTGGGAAAAAAGGATTAGATTTAGGAATGGTTTGTATAATTTTCCATTGTATGTCCTCAACGAGGTTTCTGTATCGTTTTATGTCTATGATGTGAATAATGTTGAAAGTTCCATCCTGAATTTTTGATAGTCCATTATGAATGGGTACAAGGTATGATTGTGTGAAGTTAAAAAGGTGTGTGTTGCTTTGTGAAGAAGTGTAGTGAAATGTTAATGTTCTGTAAAAAGAAATATATAAAAATGAAGTCAGTTTTTGATGTTGCTTTTATGTACTATTTTTCCTGATTCTGTAAGTATTGTTGTAGTGTTGTTTTCTTTTACTATTTCTTTTCTAAATCTTGGAGACAATTTAGTCCCTAAACGCTTATGGATTTTTACATAAATTTCATCACCTGGGTCACATTGTTTGATTGGTTCTCGTTTTTTATTATAGTTTTTAAGGTCAGTTATCTGTTTGTCTCGTAATCTTTGAATGTTATCATGTCTCGCTTTGTCATACATTTCGGGGTCTATGCTAACTCGTCGTCCGAAAAATACTTCGAGTGGTCTTTGTCCTGTTGTGCTATGTATTGTGTAATTGTATTCATAAATTGCTCTATCTAAAAGTTCTATAAAGGTAGGATATGTCCGTTCAGTTCGAAGGCAACGCGTAATTTCAGCTAAGGTGGAGTGAAATCGTTCAACCTGACGGTTCACAACACTCGTATATGGTGGAGCTTTGTAGATTTCTATATTCAATTGGTCTTGTA
Source organism: Musca domestica (assembly GCF_030504385.1). Taxonomy (NCBI): domain Eukaryota; kingdom Metazoa; phylum Arthropoda; class Insecta; order Diptera; family Muscidae; genus Musca; species Musca domestica. The sequence continues at coordinate 2,925,669 of NW_026712293.1, forward strand.
ACATAAAAATTATTGAAGCTGAATTAAAAGATTTCTCATTATCAAAAATTATAATTTTTGGAACACCGAATAAAAATATTAATTCTCGTGAAGGTTCTTTTACATGTTCAATAGCTCTTGACATAATAATTTTGCCCTGTGCGTATTTTGAGAATTTATCCAACGCTGTGAGGACAAGTTTATTTTCCGTTTTAAAAATATCAATATGGAGGATTTCTCCAGGATATGAGGGTATTGGTGTTTCCCTTAGTTCAGGTTTCGGAGGATGCCTGTCATATTTGTTTTCTTTGCAAGTAGTACATTGCTTGACGATTCTGTTAATTTTACTGTTCATACTGGGAAAATAATATTTTTCGAGAATCTGTATTTTATTTTCTCTGGCATTTCTGTGAGCTCTTTTGTGTGTGCTGATAATTATTTCATCCTGTTGGGTATTGTCTTTAATATCTTCTACTTGGAGGCTAGTAAATCTAATACGATATTTTGCAAAGTGTTGTGGAAAAATTTCTTGAATTTTTCCCATTAATGTTTCGGGTGCTTTGATGCCATTTATTACAGAGGGATTTAAGTATTTTTTCAAAATTTGGATTAGCTGTTCAGGGGTATAATCGGTTTCTGGAAGTGTATGCCTGTGGATGGTTGGGAATACAATATCAAATTTATAGGAGTTTGTTGCGTTAGGGTCAAAGATTATTTGGTTTTTAAAAACGTTTATTGGAGCTTCGACACTATAAATAAGATTATGTGAGGAACTATCGTCACTATGCGTCATTTCCGACATAGAATTAACTTGCGACACTTCAGGCACTCTGGAAAGGGCATCTGCCACTACATTACTCTTTCCTGGTTTATAAAAGAGTTCATAGTCATATTCTTCCAATATGGCTTCCCATCGCTTCATTTTGCTATTGTTGTTTTTATTACTTAGAGCATAGGTGAGTGGCTGGTGGTCTGTGTATATTTTCACTTTTGCCGCTCCATATAGAAAATTTCTAAGACTGTTAAGGGCCCATATAATAGCAAGCATCTCCTTTTCATTCGCAGCGTAATGTTCTTCTGCTTTATTCAGAGTTCTTGATATAAATGTAATGGGCTTGTCTCCTTGAGACAAAACTGCTCCGAGAGCATAATCTGAGGCATCAGTTGTTAGCTCGAAGGGCTTCTCATAATTTGGATAGTATAACAAAATATCTCTTGATATTAAGGAATTTTTTATCTTTGTAAAAGCTTCTACCGCCTCTGTATTAAACTCTATAGAAATTTTAGACGATTGTCTTTTCGATATTCGACCCTCTTCACCTCTCAAAAGTGACGTCAGCGGTTTTGCCAATTTTGCATAATCTTTTATAAAACGGCGATAATATCCGGCAAGGCCTAGGAAGGATCGAAGTTCTTTAATAGTTCTGGGTTGTGGAAAGTTTGCAATAGCTTCCACTTTTTGGGGGTTGGTTTTTATACCTGCTTCGGATATTATAAATCCGAGAAATTCTACCTCTTGTTTAAAGAAATGACATTTGTCCAATTGGACTTTCATATTAGCTTCTTCTAAAGTTTTGAAGACATTATGAATATCCCGAATATGGTCATCTTCAGATTTGCTGTATATAACTATATCATCGATATATACGTAGCATATTCTCCCTATATGTTCGCGGAGAATATCATCGAGAGCTCGTTGAAATATCGACGGCGCATTTTTTAAACCAAATGGTAAGCGAGTGAACTCGTATTTACCATTATTTATAGAAAATGCAGTTTTTTCTACATCAGAGCTTTTTAATGGAATTTGGTGGAATCCGCTTTTTAAGTCTAAGACAGAAAAGAATTTGCTATTTCCTAATTTTCCTAAAACATCGGATATCTCAGGAATTGGATATCTATCTGAAATTGTAACGGAATTTAGTTTTCTGTAGTCTATGACCATTCTATATTGTTTATTTCCCTGGGAATCAGGTTTTTTATCAACTATCCATACAGGTGAATTGTATGGTGATCTTGATGGTTGTATGATTCCATCGCTTAAAAGTTTTTCTACTTGCATTTCGACTTCTCGTTTTAATGAAGCCGGGTAAGGGTAGAATTTGGTATACACTGGAGAATCATTTGATGTACGGATCTCTCCAACTACTTTGGTTGTGTAAGTTAATTTTTCGTCTGGCTCTGCGAAGAGGTTAGAGAATTTATCTATTAAACAATTCATGGCTTTCATTTGCCTGGGGTTCATATGGTCATCTCGTAATTTTATAGTATTTACACTTTGACTGGCATGTTGCTTAAGTTGAACCTTCGTATGCTTGCGAACGATCATGTAATTTTTACTTGTGTAAATAACTGCGTCTAAGGCTTTTAGACTGTCATTACCTAGAATGCCATGGAAGGATTTTAGACTAGGCATTAGATAGAATTTAAGTTTGTCGTCTAGTTTGAAAAGGTTTATGTACGTGTGTGATGTGATTTTTACATCACCTGCAACAGATTTTGCAAAGAATGGAATTTCATTTGGAATTATTTTTTTTACTAAGTCCGGTTGGATGTAGTTTTTACTAGATCCCGTGTCAATCAAGATTCTTAAGATTTTCCCGCTCTTCGTCCGACACTCAAAATATGGAAGCGAAGAGCTTGTCATTCTAAAAAATGAATGTCATCAAGTTCGGAATCTGCTTCATAGTTTGGTATATTATTTTCTAGATTAGAGTCATTGAAATAGTTTTCCGGATCTTGGTCGTAATTTTGTGGTGTATGTTCTTCAGAATAATCTTCGTAATTAATGTTGTCGGGCTCGAATGTATCTCCTGTATCTGTATTTATATGGAATGTTCGTTGGGCTTTCGGTGGACTAACGTTTTGTTTTGACGGTGGATTGGGTGGTCTTTTACCTAAGAATTGGTTTTGATTTGGTCTATTTGCGTAATTGATTTGTAGGGATCGAATACTGCGATCAACATCCATTGGCTCCGCTGGCTTTGGTGCCGTTGGGCGTGGTGGAGGCTGTCTTGGGTGGCCGAAACTTGGAATACCCATATTATAATTATTGTTCATTTTAGGAATATTTTGTGGGTTAGGTATGTAGGCTATGTTTGGATTGAACTGATGTTTGTTCCTTTGAAAATTATATCTTTGAGACGGAGTTGTTTGATAATAGGTTTTTTTAATTGGTTGAATATTTTGATTTTGGGCATGGTTAGTACGGAATTTTTGGTTTTCTAATTTGAGACATAAATGAAGAGCCTGGGGTAAATCCGCTGGTTCTCTCATTCCTAGTAATCTTGGTAGATCGCCATTTAATCCTCTTATAAACGTATCGAGGGCTTTGCTCCTATAAGTTTGTGTTAGTAGACATAGAGCCTCATTTCCAGCTTCTAAACCTCCTAGTTTGTTCAGTATCAAGGATAGGTGTGAATAAACTGCCTGATAAAATTCCTGTACTGTGGAGTTCCCTTGAATTAGACCTGTCATCTGGTATTCTAATGTGGATACATCTCGTTTGTCGGCGTAGTGTAGAGTAAGGCACTTGGAAATTGCTGGCCAATCTAAAGGAGTGTTGTATGACTCCAATGCTATGTCCGCATTACCTACAATTTTATTTCTAATTATGTTCAAAATACCGTAGTACTTTGGAGTACCTTTCAGGTTTTCATATATTTTTAAAATTCTTTCCACGCTCTTTCTCCAAGAGTTAAACTCTCCTGGTTTCCCTGAAAATTCCCTCAGACATTTGACAACATCGGGGATCTTATCTAGGTCACTTATACTGCCTACGTGTTCCGCGTCAATGGTTTGATCGACTGCGTTTGTCTGAATTGCGTTCGGATTTAATGTAGCTTGTAGTACGTGAGGTAACTGACTATTGACTATTTCTAATATAATATTCCTAAGGTCTGTTAAGTTTATCTGTCCTGGTTCAGGTCTGTTAGATTGGTTTGGGGGATGGGAAGGATTTGGTGTAGGTGCGTTTAGAATTTGTGGACGGACTAGGTTGTTAGGATTTGCCATTTTATTTTAAAAATAATTCTATTCAGATGCAATTTAAGAATTATTTATTTTTAAATTTAACTTTTGTATTTTTTACAACGTTTAAACGAATTAAGTTTCTTTTTAACAAGGGTATTGAAATTGTATTTGTATTTAAATATAAAGTGATTCTTTTTTTAATATAGTTTACAAATATATTGTATGTTTTATGCGGTTATTTTATGTCTATTTATAATTTAATCTAAATATAAAATTAACTTACAATAGTAATAGCAGGTTTAAAGATGTCATGTTGGTAGGTTCTTCTATTGTAACGATGTTATTGGTCATCTATTGTGGGGCTCAAAACTTTGTTGATCCTTTTCGTAGCTGCAAGATTTCTTCAATTTGGGATGTTTGTGTTGTGGGGTCACAGATAGCACTTTTTAAGTTCTTAGTTTTATAGAACAGTTTTTAATGTATTTTGGAAAAAAAATTTTTTTTTAATTTTTTTCCAACCAATTTTTGTAATTTTGTTTTGATGTTTTCCCCAATTTGCAAATTTCAATTTTTTCCAATTTCCAATTTTTTTTTCAACACTCTTCGTATATTTATTTTGGAAATATTTTCATTTTTATACCCTCCACCATGGGTAGGAGGGTATATTAACTTTGTCATTCCGTTTGTAACACCTCTAAATATTCGTCGTAGACCCCATAAAGTATATATATTCATAATCAGCATAAAATTCTAAGACGATTTAGCGATGTCCGTCTGTCTGTCCGTCTGTCTGTCTGTCTGTCTGTCCGTCTGTCTGTCTGTCTGTTGAAATCACGATAGAGCCCACATTATTTGACGTAGACCTTTGAAATTTGGCACAAGTGTGTGTATTGTCCCTAGGATGGTTGGTATTGAAAATGAGATATATCGGTCCACGTTCTGGTATAGTCCCCATATAACGGTACCTCCCGATATTCGGTATTTTGATGATTTATGCCACATTTTTTCACGGATTTATCTGAAAATTGGTATTTGTAGGTCATGACGGGTCCCTGAGCGTGTGGCAAAACATTGCATGTATAGGTCCACGTTTTGGTATAGCCCCCATATAACGGTACCTACCGATATTCGGTATTTTGATGATTTATGCCACATTTTTTCACGGATTTGTATGAAAATTGGTATTTGTAGGTCACAACGGGTCCCTGAGCGTGTGGCAAAACATTGCATGTATAGGTCCACGTTCTGGTATAGTCCCCATATAACGGTACCTCCCGATATTCGGTATTTTGATGATTTATGCCACATTTTTTCACTGATTTGTGTAAAAGTTGGTATTTGTGGGTCATAATGGGTCCTAGTTCGTGTGGCGAAACATTGTAATTATAGGTGCACGTGTTGGTGTAGCCCCTATATAACGGTACCTCCCGATATTCGGCATTTTAATGTTTTTTGCCACATTTCTTCTAATGTTCTTTTACCCTAGGGTGGAGGGTATTAAAAGTTTGGCCCGGCCGAACTTAATGTTTTTTTACTTGTTTTCAAACACTTTGTATTTTGGTTTTTGGTCATTCACAGATTGTGATTTTTTGAGTTCACAAATAAGTTAATTTAGATTTTTTTTGTAAATGATTTTTATGGGATTCGTATTTAACTAAATGTTAATAACTTCACTCATTTTTTTTTTACTTTTTAGTGTACGTTTTCCTTTAACAACTTAATAATTACACTTGGTGTTTTGACACTTTATTTGAGTTATCCTTAAAATAAAAACGTATTTTTGTTTTGAATCGGCTTTTTTTAGCTTTAGTAAAACTTTTGTTTTTTTTTAAACACGTTTCGTCTGTCTTCAACAGAATTTTAAAAATTTCACTTGTTGTTTTTTTTTTTTACGTATCAATGTATGTTGTCCTTTTAAAAAATGTTCTTATTTATTTGTTTATTATTTATCGCGGGTGAAGTGGCTAGCGTGCAACGCGTCCTTTTCCTAATTTGTACTAAGGGGCCGTTTCTTCACTCTTTACGCGACACTGATTTGCTCGGGCGCCAGTTAGATCCTTACGTGATAAGGTATCAAAAAAAAATTTGGATCAACGTGATCCTTACGCGACACTTTGTCAAAAAGGGCTCGCGATTTAATGTTATCCTGTAAGTTGCAATTATCGAAATTGCACTTACCGCTGTCTTTTATTACGCGTCACTTTATCAAAAAGGATCGGGGACTACTTTTGATCCTGTAAGTTGCAATTATCGAAATTGAACTTACTGCCGCTTTTATTATTAAAACCACGATTTTTCTATTTATTAAAATCAACTTTATTGGTTGGCTGCTGATCAAAGAGTGTCTTGAAAACTACATTACAATATTCGAGTAAGAATTAAATTTTAAAATTAATTTGCCTATTTAACAAAATTATTTTCCATGAAATCATGCCACTCTGTTGTTTAAAATTTAGTTGTTGTTACCAAAAACAATTCTTATTAATTTCGTCTACACGCGTAAAGCATTGCATGGGTTAACGAAGTCAACTACCGGAAATGCATTTTTGGGTTCATTAAAATTAATCGGAATTTGATGTTGGGAAAATATTTGGAGCAGACAAACGTCTGCAATGCAGATTCATGAGAATTGATTGCTTTGGAATAATTATTAATAAAAGAAACTATACTTTATTGGATTAACAACTTATTGTGTGTTAACTTATATATATATATATATATATATATATATATATATATATATATATATATATATATATATATATATATTGGTACATAATGTCCTTATTCATTTTATGGTTTTTATAATTTTAACTGCATTATCCAAACGGTCTTAATGGTATTTGCATTTTTAGTGAAACACGCTTGAATTCTGATACTTTTATATAAAAATGTGTCCTTTGCCCTAAGTATTAAAAGTTCAGCCCGGCCGATCTTAATGTTTTGTCATTGAAAAGCATGTGTAGCGAACACCAAAAATTCAGACAACTGTAAATTGGTATTAACATTTTTAGTTCGAAGTTATGTATATGCGACTTCGAAAAAAAAAATGACTTAAAATTTTTTGAAAGATCTACTCATTTTGGTCATCCATCTGTTTCTATTGGCTCCGCTGTCTTTGGTGCCGTTGGGCGTGGTGGAGGCTGTCTTGGGTGGCCGAAACTTGGAATACCCATATTATAATTATTGTTCATTTTAGGAATATTTTGTGGGTTAGGTATGTAGGCTATGTTTGGATTGAACTGATGTTTGTTCCTTTGAAAATTATATCTTTGAGACGGAGTTGTTTGATAATAGGTTTTTTTAATTGGTTGAATATTTTGATTTTGGGCATGGTTAGTACGGAATTTTTGGTTTTCTAATTTGAGACATAAATGAAGAGCCTGGGGTAAATCCGCTGGTTCTCTCATTCCTAGTAATCTTGGTAGATCGCCATTTAATCCTCTTATAAACGTATCGAGGGCTTTGCTCCTATAAGTTTGTGTTAGTAGACATAGAGCCTCATTTCCAGCTTCTAAACCTCCTAGTTTATTCAGTATCAAGGATAGGTGTGAATAAACTGCCTGATAAAATTCCTGTACTGTGGAGTTCCCTTGAATTAGACCTGTCATCTGGTATTCTAATGTGGATACATCTCGTTTGTCGGCGTAGTGTAGAGTAAGGCACTTGGAAATTGCTGGCCAATCTAAAGGAGTGTTGTATGACTCCAATGCTATGTCCGCATTACCTACAATTTTATTTCTAATTATGTTCAAAATACCGTAGTACTTTGGAGTACCTTTCAGGTTTTCATATATTTTTAAAATTCTTTCCACGCTCTTTCTCCAAGAGTTAAACTCTCCTGGTTTCCCTGAAAATTCCCTCAGACATTTGACAACATCGGGGATCTTATCTAGGTCACTTATACTGCCTACGTGTTCCGCGTCAATGGTTTGATCGACTGCGTTTGTCTGAATTGCGTTCGGATTTAATGTAGCTTGTAGTACGTGAGGTAACTGACTATTGACTATTTCTAATATAATATTCCTAAGGTCTGTTAAGTTTATCTGTCCTGGTTCAGGTCTGTTAGATTGGTTTGGGGGATGGGAAGGATTTGGTGTAGGTGCGTTTAGAATTTGTGGACGGACTAGGTTGTTAGGATTTGCCATTTTATTTTAAAAATAATTCTATTCAGATGCAATTTAAGAATTATTTATTTTTAAATTTAACTTTTGTATTTTTTACAACGTTTAAACGAATTAAGTTTCTTTTTAACAAGGGTATTGAAATTGTATTTGTATTTAAGTATAAAGTGCTTCTTTTTTTAATATAGTTTACAAATATATTGTATGTTTTATGCGGTTATTTTATGTCTATTTATAATTTATTATAAATATAAAATTAACTTACAATAGTAATAGCAGGTTTAAAGATGTCATGTTGGTAGGTTCTTCTATTGTAACGATGTTATTGGTCATCTATTGTGGGGCTCAAAACTTTGTTGATCCTTTTCGTAGCTGCAAGATTTCTTCAATTTGGGATGTTTGTGTTGTGGGGTCACATATAGCACTTTTTAAGTTCTTAGTTTTATAGAACAGTTTTTAATGTATTTTGGAAAAAAATTTTTTTTTTAATTTTTTTCCAACCAATTTTTGTAATTTTGTTTTGATGTTTTCCCCAATTTGCAAATTTCAATTTTTTCCAATTTCCAATTTTTTTTTCAACACTCTTCGTATATTTATTTTGGAAATATTTTCATTTTTTTCAAACACTTTGTATTTTGGTTTTTGGTCATTCACAGATTGTGATTTTTTGAGTTCACAAATAAGTTAATTTAGATTTTTTTGTAAATGATTTTTATGGGATTCGTATTTAACTAAATGTTAATAACTTCACTCATTTTTTTTTTTACTTTTTAGTGTACGTTTTCCTTTAACAACTTAAAAATTACACTTGGTGTTTTGACACTTTATTTGAGTTATCCTTAAAATAAAAACGTATTTGTGTTTTGAATCGGCTTTTTTTAGCTTTAGTAAAACTTTTGTTTTTTTTTTTTTTAAACACGTTTCGTCTGTCTTCAACAGAATTTTATAAATTTCACTTGTTGTTTTTTTTTTTACGTATCAATGTATGTTGTCCTTTTAAAAAATGTTCTTATTTATTTGTTTATTATTTATCGCGGGTGAAGTGGCTAGCGTGCAACGCGTCCTTTTCCTAATTTGTACTAAGGGGCCGTTTCTTCACTCTTTACGCGACACTGATTTGCTCGGGCGCCAGTTAGATCCTTACGTGATAAGGTATCAAAAAAAATTTGGATCAACGTGATCCTTACGCGACACTTTGTCAAAAAGGGCTCGCGATTTAATGTTATCCTGTAAGTTGCAATTATCGAAATTGCACTTACCGCTGTCTTTTATTACGCGTCACTTTATCAAAAAGGATCGCGGACTACTTTTGATCCTGTAAGTTGCAATTATCGAAATTGAACTTACTGCCGCTTTTATTATTAAAACCACGATTTTTCTATTTATTAAAATCAACTTTATTGGTTGGCTGCTGATCAAAGAGTGTCTTGAAAACTACATTACAATATTCGAGTAAGAATTAAATTTTAAAATTAATTTGCCTATTTAACAAAATTATTTTCCATGAAATCATGCCACTCTGTTGTTTAAAATTTAGTTGTTGTTACCAAAAACAATTCTTATTAATTTCGTCTACACGCGTAAAGCATTGCATGGGTTAACGAAGTCAACTACCGGAAATGCATTTTTGGGTTCATTAAAATTAATCGGAATTTGATGTTGGGAAAATATTTGGAGCAGACAAACGTCTGCAATGCAGATTCATGAGAATTGATTGCTTTGGAATAATTATTAATAAAAGAAACTATACTTTATTGGATTAACAACTTATTGTGTGTTAACTTATATATATATATATATATATATATATATATATATATATATATATATATATATATATATATTCCAGTGCATCGTCTTTAAGAGCACTTAAGTTTTGGAAATTTTCAGTTTCTCTAAATTTGAATTCGACATTATCTTTATATTCAAAATCGTAATTTTCTAACTCTTGAATTTTAAAGTGCATCGTCTTTAAGAGCACTTAAGTTTTGGAAATTTTCAGTTTCTCTAAATTTGAATTCGACATTATCTTTATATTCAAAATCGTAATTTTCTAACTCTTGAATTTTAAAGTTCTTATTACATTTATTTACATTCAAGTGAGTTGATTTGTAAGGTACTAGGAATTTTACTTAATGTATTCCACTGTATTGAGTCAGTTTATTCATTTACAGTTCTGTGTTTCGAGCTGTAAAAGGAAGTGACAATAAGAAAGCTAAGAGTAAATTAAATAACAATATATGTATAACAATACATGTCAAGTCAAGGTAATAACAAACCCAATATATATTTCCTCATATGGTATTTAATTTATTTCTTTTGGGGCTTCCTCGATGATTTCCATTTTCTTTTCATACGATATTCCAAATGGTTCCTATAAATGTCTATACTACGTTTCCAAAATAATTTTTGAAAATATTTACTTTTCCAGGATATTTAAAAACATTAATATTTGAGGTAATTACATTATACCAGTCCTTCGCAAGTTGAATAAATTTAGCCATATTATGAGCTTTATCTACCGCATGAGCATAACATCGTTCAACTGCTTTTGCCGTACCATTTGTCAAATTTACAAGCAAGCAAAATTAACAAGTTAAAAAGCAGTAAGTTCGGCCGGGCCGAACTTTTAATACCCTCCACCATTTACAACGAATTTGGAAATTTTCAAAAAATAAAATCCTTAAAAAATTCTGTTAAAATTTTAAAAATACCGAATATAGCCGTTATGTTGGGGTCTATACGACGTGGACATACATATGCATTGTTTGTCATAAGCCATTACCATATTCAAATTCGAAACTGGACCCGCACCGACAATTTTCTGTCACAGACTGTAGTTCCCATAACGAACTTCAATTATCAAATTTTAAACAATTCCGGTTAATAATGTCGCTAAAATCATCAAAATACCGAACATAGCGAGGTGCCGTTATATGGGGGCTATACGAAGACGTGGACCTGCACAGACAATTTTCAGTCTTAGGGTGTAGAATCCATTTGGAACTTAAAATACCAAATTTGAAACAATTCCAGTGAATAATGTCGCTAAAATCATCAAAATACCGAATATAGGGAGGTACTGTTATATTGGGGCTATACGAGGACGTGGACCTGCAAAGACAATTTTCTGTCTTAATGTGTAGTATCCATTTGGAACTTCAAATACCAGATTTGAAACAATTCCCGTGAATAATGTCGCTAAAATCATCGAAATACCGAATATCGGGAGGAACCGTTATATGGGGGCTATACGAAGACATAGACTTGCACAGACAATTTTCTATCTTAGGGTGTAGTATCCATTTGGAACTTCAAATACCAAATTTGAAACAATTCCGGTGAATAACGACGCTAAAATCATCAAAATACCGAATATAGGGAGGTACCGTTATATTGGGGCTATACGAAGACGTGGACCTGCAAAGACAATTTTCTGTCTTAGGGTGTAGTATCCATTTGGAACTTCAAATACCAGATTTGAAACAATTCCCGTGAATAATGTCGCTAAAATCATCAAAATACCGAATATCGGGAGGTACCGTTATATGGGGGCTATACGAAGACATAGACTTGCACAGATAATTTTCTATCTTAGGGTGTAGTATCCATTTGGAACTTAAAATACCAAATTTGAATCAATTCCGGTGAATAACGTCGCTAAAATCATCAAAATACCGAAAATCCGGAGGTACCGTTATATGGGAGCTATATGAAAACGTGGACCTACATGGCCCATTTACGAACTTAACCTGCCTACTGGAAAAATAAACATGTGTGCAAAATTTTAGCCATCTATCTCAATTTATTCGAAAGATAGCGTGATTACAACAGACAGACGGACATCGCTAAATCGACTTAGAATTTTACGCTTATCAAGAATATATATACTTTGTTGGGTCTGACATGAGTATTTCGAGGAGTTACAAACGGAATGACAAAGTTAATATACCCTCCATAGTATGGTGGAGGGTATAAAAATATCGTTTCTGGAATGAAGAAAGTACTTAGCTTACTTTTATGTTGGAAATGGTTCGAATTTCCAAAAACTTTTCAGTTGGTCCATCCTACACAATATCAAAGACATTCGTTCAAAATTCCATTCCTGTTTCTTCTCCTCGTATTTTCAAGTCGACCTACAAATCTCAATCATATAAACTAACAGTGACCCCAATGCTAAGGAAATTTCCAACCCCAACTCTTTATTTTTACCCTAACCACCAGCAGTAACCCCAATACCAACAGTTCAAATTACCAGCATCATCCGTTAACCCAAAACGGTTGTGTACCCAATTTAGAACCATTTAATGCAATTCGTACCCTTAGTAAACATTTCCAAATCCACTTCCTTAAACAACCCCATTTCCAATTCCAAAATCTAATTTCAAATTGCAAGATTTACCACTACCACACATAATTCCAAATGGTGCCACAATATGTTATCTGTGAATGTGAGTCGTTCCCTAACCTCTACTAAACCCACGACTAATATTAACTTTGAGACCTCCGCGTTCTCGGTTAGGCAATTAATGTACTATTATTTTTAAGACCAGAGGATCTACTGAGAATAATGAAGAGGCAGTTGATGTCTCTTGGGATTTTAAGCATCAGAAAAGTTTCCAGACCTAATAAAGTTCTTAATGGAATTTTCAATAGGAATTGGCCGCAAAGAGGACAACGAGGTAAAGATGACATTCGAACCAAAGCAGACAATATGGAGGCTGTTGTGAAATTCCCAGATATTAAGACCGTTCCGATGAAGTAATTCTCCATTACCCTGACTTTAACAAACCCTTCGAACTAAAAACTGATGCTTCTAAATACGCCCTTGGAGCTATACTAGCACAGGATGGCAGACTAATATGGTACGTTACTAACGAAATGGAAGTGTTAGCCATCAAATGGGAAACCATTCGGACTTTTCTTTGGAAGACCTACCACCTTCGGACCTGATGATTATGAGCGAACACGACTTGATAATTATGAGCACCTTAAGGATATTGCATTTCATTGACACCGAACAGTATGCGACTACTTTGAAAGAGAATAAAACCAGGTTAAAAGGTGATATCCCACCATCCCATCCTCTTCTTCCTTTTCTCCTAGAAGATGTTCGATCCAACAGATTAATAATGTAATCCTAACAAATAACAAAATTCTAAATTTTTTGAAAAACAATAAAAAATGTACATAATACTTTAATTTTGAATAAGAAATACAAAATCGATGTAATTACAGAAAAAAATAAGAACGTAAATATTGCAATACAACTTTCAAAATTGCAAATTCTCAATACATTTTTTTTCTCTGATGAAGAAATTTCATAAATTGAGCAAATATTTCTCTATGATAATATCCCTTTCGCGAACCTGAAAGAAGCATTGAATTTTGCAGACATCAAAATTGATATGCAATTGTAATACCGAAAAAGTTGGAAAGTTATTGTTAAAAATTAATTTTAAAACCTATTAAAACAAATAATAATAATACCACACTGAAGCCAGATTTTGAGAAAGTACCTTATTGTAAAGACAAAATTTTGGGAATACAAAATACTTGTTGTAACTTAATACATGGAGTCACGCTGTGTCTAACAAACATATGAAACAAATTAAAGTAATTGTATCTGCCTTCCACATGCTTATTATCTTCCTTGTTTAAAAAAAAAAAAAACAATAGTTACTTAAAGATTTTTTGATACGTCCCGTACTGATCATCCTGCAATTGCAATATTTTCCTAAATAATAGTGTTAAAGTAAATTATTTATCAAATATTGTTATTTTATTTTATATATGTTCAGTCATTATAGCACCATTCATCTTGGAAATGGGGGTATACAAAATTTGTTATTCCGTTTTTAATACCCCTGAATATTTGTCGCAGGTCCCATAAGATTTATACATTCATGATTAGCATACACTTCTAAGCCGATTTAACGATGTTGTCTGTCTGTTGAAGTTCCGATACACCTCGCATTATTCGCCGTATAACTTCAAAATATGACACAATAGTTGGTATTGTGTCTAGGACGGTTGGTATTGCAAATGACATAACGGTCCAGGTTTTTCTATAGCCCCCATATTACGGTGTTTTCCGATATTTGGTATTTTGATGGTTTTAGCCACATTTTCCACTGATTTTTTCTAAACATTAGTAATTGTAGTTCGTAATGTGTTCTACTTTATATGGAAGCTAATCAAAACGTGGACTGATTTATGTCATTTTCAATACCAATCATTTAAAGAGAAAACACTTTTTTGGCCAAATTATAAAGCTCTACGTCAAATAATGTGGGCTGCATCGTGGCAGGCAGACAGACTGACATCGTTAAAGCTACTTCGAATTTTATGGTGATCGAGGATACAAATATCTTAGTTATGGGATCTACAGCGAATATTTAGAAATGTGACAAACGGAATGACTAAGTTAATATACCCTATTCAAGGTGGAGAGTAAAAATCCACTAATTTATTAAATTTACGTTCCACCTTCGAACTTCAAACTCTGTTTTGATCTGGCACCACATTCATTTAGAAACAGGTGTTCCAACAAGACGCATCCACAATTTTTTTACAGAAATGAAATGCGTGACGAGAAATTCATACTGATAAGGTTCGTTGATAGTGCTGCTTCATATGCAACAGTAAAATATTGGGTTGCTGAATTTAAACGTACAACCATTGAAGATGAACCACGTAGTGGACGTCCAAAAACAGCAACAACAGAAATTGTGGCCAAAGTGCATGATATGATATTGAATGATCGACGAATAAAGTTGCGTGAAATTGCTAATATCATGGGAATCTCAAATTATCGAGTCCATTTAATTTTGCATGAAGGACTACAGGTGAAAAATCTTTCAGCCACATATAGGAATAGGAATGAACATTTCTCAAGCTTGTTTGGATCGTTTTAAGCGAAATAAAATGGATCTTAATCTTCGTTTCATAACTGTTGATGAGACATGGATTCACCAATATAATCCAGAGAAAAAAGAACAATCCAAACAATGGCCTAAAGTTGGATGAAGTGTCCCAAAGGAGGCAAAAACAATTCAATCGGCTGGTAAGTTTATGGCAACGTGTTTTTGGGGCTTCGAAGGTATTTTATTGATTGCTTATCTGCAAAATGGGAAAGCAAAAAACTCACAGTACTATTGGAACCTCCTGGATTAATTAAATCTACAAAATTCGAAATGTTAAAAAAGAGTGTTTTAACAATGTACTGTGGGTAAAAAGTATGATTTTTTTGGCATAAAGTAATTTTTTTTGGTTTTATATTTTGAAATTAAACTGATTTCCTAAATGTAGATACCCAAATTAGAAAAAAAAATTAATATCAATGCGGGTGACAACCCCTTTTTTGCTGGCGAGGTTTTAAAGTCAGCTGTTTGAAAGTCACTTTGTTTTGGTACAACTGGCGGTAAAGATTAGCTTAGTTCAAGTGCTTGTGATTTGACTAAATTGAAAAAAATAAAAAGGTGTAATTATGGAAAACGTTAGTGCAGGTATGTAAAATTAAGACGAGATGCCCTTTTTGTCATAATTGTCTGTTGTTGTAATACTGTGACATGTTATGTTTATGTATAACTTTATATAAAATCCATAAATTGTATTTGTGTTCCGTGGAGTGTAACTTGTGAATGGCAAAGCATTGCAAAAAGGTATAAATGCCAAGTTATTAACAAAAGTGTGTTAATTAATGAGTATCTAGCTTTTTTTGTTCTATTTTGTGCCAACACGTGTTTTGCAGATAATCATGTGTTTGCCCATGCAGCGCTTATTGAAATTTGGAGCACAACAATCGCTCAGAAGATGCACTTGTGTAATATGTGTTACAGAATATCTATAATATCAGTTTAAATGAAGACCAAATGCGTTTGATATCAAAACAAGTTAAAGATTTGTTAATTATATTTCTAGATTTTATGTATTTATTGGATAAGAGGATAAGCCATCAACGAAGAAAATCAATATATTACCGTGTACGAACGGGTTTTTGATAAAGTTCATCTAATTGACTCGATTTATTGAGAACTGAAATTGCAGGCGGGTTACATTGAATTGTAATACCGAATTATGTGGTGGCGAAACTGATTCAAAATCGGTAAAAATTTCAAATAATAGTACATTCTGTTGACAAACTCCGTAGGGACAAATAACCATTTGCTGTAAAAAAAACCAACGAACAAGTTGAAGATTTTTCTTCTTTCTTCAATTTGTTTTTCTTTTCTGACAATTTTATATTATGTAAATTTTTTTCAATTTGGCTTACCGTATTGAATTCAATTTATTTTTTGTAAACAACATAAAGCATTATTTTCACCACATAAAATAAAGTTTTTTTTAGTCAGTTTGATTTTGACATTAATAAACAACACAACGTCCAACGGCTTGTAAAATTAAAATTCACTCAACTTCAACTCAACTTTTATTGCAAAAGATGCAACGGTATAAGACTTTCAGCAGGCAATTAATTTAACTGGCACCCAACTGGCATTTAAAAATGCGGAGTGTTTATCGCAATAACAACGATAAACATTTCTTGCCCACAAAGTATTATAACAATAAGTGTTACTAGGCTTCGAAATAGTCTGGGCTGCGAGGATTTCACGTACTCGGACATACGTCCGATTTACTTAATTGAGCAAGAGTTATCCACTCTTCGTGAGTTATCCACTCTTCTATGACACTACTAGACTCTACGACGAAGTAGAGAAAAAATTAACTCTACTTATA
This sequence comes from Musca domestica, assembly GCF_030504385.1. Taxonomy (NCBI): domain Eukaryota; kingdom Metazoa; phylum Arthropoda; class Insecta; order Diptera; family Muscidae; genus Musca; species Musca domestica. The sequence continues at coordinate 2,942,483 of NW_026712293.1, forward strand.
AATAAAACAGTTATGTCGTACGAAGGTGCTGTTGGAAATTCTATGAAAGAAACATACCGGATGGATGCGTTACGCGTTTTCATCACCGGCATCAAAAAAGATTTAAGTAACGTACTTTTTTCTGTCCGCTGATTTATGAACCACAGCTTTGCCGTTAGCCCAACAGATCGAATCAAATCGGGAAAGATATCAATTTGCCTCAAGCTTCGCGAAATCTCGCGCAGATAGGGAGAAGACTAAAAATGAACCACATTCAGCACACGGAGGTGGCTATAATAAAAATTTTATGAAGCGAATTCAAAATTGTACAAATAGGAATGAAAATTATTCGGTAGAACCTATGGAGGTCGACGAATCCGTTCGATTCAGACAATCATCAAAGTTCAAGCCGTCTGTGCAGGGCTTACCTCAAAATCAGAACCTGCCACAACCATTTCAAAATCCATCAAATTAGCAGACGGGAAAGAGTCCTAATATTGGTACTGCCAAATATACTGGGCCAAAACATCAAAGAATAAATCATCTTTCCCAAGCTGAGTCCGAACGCTTTCAAAACTACCACCAAGTTGCGGGGACCAGATTAATTTTTTAGGAACAGTTCCCAGCTACCGTTTGTAGAAAGAGGAGTGGCAGGGAAAATCATTAAACTACTTCTAGATACGGGTGCTTCGAAGAATTATATTAAACCTATAAAAGGTTTAAAAGGCATAGTTCCAGTAAGCAACCTATTTATGGCGAAGTCAATTCACGGCTTCACAGCAATTAAAGAAAAGTGCACGGTGAATATTTTCAACACAAACAGACCTTTTTTTATCTTACCTTCACTTCACTCTCACTATAGCTGGCATCGATAAGATCCAATTTTTATAATGCGTAAAGGTAAATTTTAAATTTTTTTGGGATGGCGCCTAATTTGTTTAAAATAAAAATGTGTTGTGTGTATGAATTATGATTTTTTTTAATTTGAAATTTCCTTGCTAACAATTTGTGTGGGATATACTTAAGATTTTTTGTATGTTTGACTTATGAATTAATTGTCAATAAATTCGGTAAAATGTTGACATTTATTCTAAAAATGTTGTTTGAGTGATAGAATCTTGGTACTCGTCAAGTGTAAGTTGAGTTTATTGGTGACAACCAAGGGTTTCTATAATAGTGGTTCCTTAAAAAAAAAACTCATCCGCAAGAGAAAGGACTTATGTGTATAAAAGTAATATTCATTTTTAGGAGTTCAATCAGTTTAGTGATATCATTATAAGCAACACCATTCCTTCAAATGTTTTAACGAGTCGTCGATGAGCATATTGAAGAAGGAGAATTTGAAAGACCCTTTTGTATCACAGATTTGAGAAAAGGACGAATTGTTCAGCCTGGAAAGTTTAGCGAAATTGTAGAACGATTTGGCTGCCAAAGGACTATTTATCCATACATCAGCTCTAGGTTTAGAGAATACGGATTGGTCGGAATATAGAGAGGTCTAAGAAGGAAACAGCTACCGAAGATGAAGGGACAAGCAACAAACTATCCCCCGAGAGAGCTTATGAAGAAGGAACAACTGAGGAAACATGGTGCGAGGAAGAAGAAAGATCGCTAGAAGCAGATATATGGGATGCGTCAAGAGAAGACTTAATAGGAGATTGTCTAAGGGTACGGATACCAGAGGGGCAAAACATTTATGAGTTGGAAGCGACAGTGAAATTGGAGATGCGGAGGAATATGTGAAGGAGGAAACATATGATGAGCTGGAAGGCGTTATTAAAAATAATATAATAGATTTATGTAGTGAAGCTGAAAGTGATGATGCAATGGAAGATGTTGCAAAGGATTTAAAGACTTATAAGAATATTATGAACGAATTTACTAATAAATATAAAGAATAAAAACAAGTAAAAAGCAGTAAGTTCGGCCGGGCCGAACTTTGAATACCCTCCACCATTTGGAACGAATTAGAAAATTTTCAAAAAAATAAAATCCAATAAAAATTCTTTTAAAATCTTTAAAATATCTAATATAGAAAGGTGCCGATATATGGGGGGATATACGATATTGTGGACCTTTAAAGACAAATCTATGTCTGCGTGTAAATTACTCACAAGGAACTCCGTGTGTGGATTTTCAGACAATACGATTGGAAAATGTGGCTAAAATCATCAAAATACCGAATATCGCGGGGTACCGTTATATGGGAGCTATACGTTATCGTTAACCTATATAGAGAATTCTCTGTCGGTGGGTAAAGTGCTCACAAAGAACCCCTTGTGACCATTCCGTTGAAAAATATGGCTAAAAACATCAAAATACCGAATATCGGGGGTACCGTTATATGAGGGCTATACAATATCGTGGATCTATATAGATAATTCTCTGCCGAGGTATAAAGTACCCACAACGAACTCCTTGTGTGGATTTTCAGACAATTCCGATGAAAAATGTGGGTCAAATCATAAAATATCGAATATCGGGAGGTACCGTTACATTTGGATATACGATATCGTGGACCTGTATAAACAATTCTCTCTCAGGGGGTGAAGTACTCACAAGGAACTACTTGTGTTGATTTTAAGACAATTCCATTGAAAAGCGTGGCTAACATCATCAAAATACCGAATATCGGAGGTTACAGTTATATGGGGGATATACGATATCGTGGACCTATATAGACACTTCATTTTGAGGAGGTAAAATGCCCACAAGGGACTCCTTTTGTGGATTTTCAGACAATTCCGTTGAAAAATGTGGTAAAATCATTAAAATACCAAATATCAGGGGTACCGTTATATGGGGGCTGTACGATATTGTGGATCTATATAGATAATACTCTGCCGAGGTATAAAGTACCCACAAGGAACTCCTTGTGTGGATTTTCAGACAATTCCGTTGAAAATGTGGGTAAAATCATCAAAATACCGAATATCGGGGGGTACCGTTATATGGGGGCTATACGATATTGTGGACCTATATAGATAATTCTCTGCCGAGGTATAAATTACCCATAAGGAACTCCTTGTGTGGATCTTCAGACAATTCCGTTGAAAAATGTGGGTAAAATCATCAAAATACCGAATATCGGGGGGTACTGTTATATGGGGGCTATACGATATTGTGGACCTATACAGATAATTCTCTTCCGAGGTATAAAGTACCCACAGGGAACTCCTTGTGTGGATTTTCAGACAATTCCGTTCAAAAATGTGGGTAAAATCTTCAAAATACCGAATATCGGGGGGTACCGTTATATGGGGGCTATACGATATTGTGGACCTATATAAATAATTCTCTGCTGAGGTATAAAGTACCCACAAGGAACTCCTTGTGTGGATTTTCAGACAATTCCGTTGAAAAATGTGGGTAAAATCATTAAAATACCGAATATCGGGGGGTACCGTTACATGGGGGCTACACGATATCGTGGACCGATATAGCCCATCTTCGAACTTGACCTGCCTGCAGACAAAAGAGAGATCTGTGCAAAATTTTAGCTTCCTATCTTAATTCGTTTAGACTGTAGCGTGATTACAACAGACGGACGGACAGGGCTAAATCGTCTTAGAATTTTACGCTGATCAAGAATATCAAATCAAACATAAGCAATATCATATAAATAGATGAAACAGTCGATGAATATCATACAGTTTAAAAACAAGTGTTATAAGATGAATTCCTACACTGAATTAGTTAATTCCTTCAATTTTCTCAACTTTAAGAAAATACTAAGTATGAAGGATATGGATGCTAATAAGGAATATTTAATAAGCGGCGCCTACAAAGCGGAAACAAAATATGGAATGAAAATTGTTTTAAAATTGGAGGACTCTATCTAGAATTAAAACCTATTTTACCGAACGATCTATTTTATTCACCGTATGCAGCTTAATAAAAAATAAGTAAAAAAGCAGTAAGTTCGGCCGGGCCGAACTTTGAATACCCTCCACCATTTGGAACGAATTAGAAAATTTTCAAAAAAATAAAATCCAATAAAAATTCTTTTAAAATCTTTAAAATATCTAATATAGGAAGGTGCCGATATATGGGGGGATATACGATATTGTGGACCTTTAAAGACAAATCTATGTCTGCGTGTAAAGTACTCACAAGGAACTCCGTGTGTGGATTTTCAGACAATACGATTGGAAAATGTGGCTAAAATCATCAAAATACCGAATATCGCGGGGTACCGTTATATGGGAGCTATACGTTATCGTTAACCTATATAGAGAATTCTCTGTCGGTGGGTAAAGTGCTCACAAAGAACCCCTTGTGACCATTCCGTTGAAAAATATGGCTAAAAACATCAAAATACCGAATATTGGGGGTACCGTTATATGAGGGCTATACAATATCGTGGATCTATATAGATAATTCTCTGCCGAGGTATAAAGTACCCACAACGAACTCCTTGTGTGGATTTTCAGACAATTCCGATGAAAAATGTGGGTCAAATCATAAAATATCGAATATCGGGAGGTACCGTTATATGGGGGATATACGATATCGTGGACCTGTATAGACAATTCTCTCTCAGGGGGTGAAGTACTCACAAGGAACTACTTGTGTTGATTTTAAGACAATTCCATTGAAAAGCGTGGCTAACATCATCAAAATACCGAATATCGTAGGTTACAGTTATATGGGGGATATACGATATCGTGGACCTATATAGACACTTCACTTTGAGGCGGTAAAATGCCCACAAGGGACTCCTTTTGTGGATTTTCAGACAATTCCGTTGAAAAATGTGGGTAAAATCATCAAAATACCAAATATCGGGGGTACCGTTATATGGGGGCTATACGATATTGTGGATCTATATAGATAATACTCTGCCGAGGTATAAAGTACCCACAAGGAACTCCTTGTGTGGATTTTCAGACAATTCCGTTGAAAAATGTGGGTAAAATCATCAAAATACCAAATATCGGGGGTACCGTTATATGGGGGCTATACGATATTGTGGATCTATATAGATAATACTCTGCCGAGGTATAAAGTACCCACAAGGAACTCCTTGTGTGGATTTTCAGACAATTCCGATGAAAAATGTGGGTCAAATCATAAAATATCGAATATCGGGAGGTACCGTTATATGGGGGATATACGATATCGTGGACCTGTATAGACAATTCTCTCTCAGGGGGTGAAGTACTCACAAGGAACTACTTGTGTTGATTTTAAGACAATTCCATTGAAAAGCGTGGCTAACATCATCAAAATACCGAATATCGGAGGTTACAGTTATATGGGGGATATACGATATCGTGGACCTATATAGACACTTCATTTTGAGGAGGTAAAATGCCCACAAGGGACTCCTTTTGTGGATTTTCAGACAATTCCGTTGAAAAATGTGGGTAAAATCATCAAAATACCAAATATCGGGGGTACCGTTATATGGGGGCTATACGATATTGTGGATCTATATAGATAATACTCTGCCGAGGTATAAAGTACCCACAAGGAACTCCTTGTGTGGATTTTCAGACAATTCCGTTGAAAAATGTGGGTAAAATCATCAAAATACCAAATATCGGGGGTACCGTTATATGGGGGCCATACGATATTGTGGATCTATATAGATAATACTCTGCCGAGGTATAAAATACCCACAAGGAACTCCTTGTGTGGATTTTCAGACAATTCCGTTGAAAAATGTGGGTAAAATCATCAAAATACCAAATATCGGGGGTACCGTTATATGGGGGCCATACGATATTGTGGATCTATATAGATAATACTCTGCCGAGGTATAAAGTACCCACAAGGAACTCCTTGTGTGGATTTTCAGACAATTCCGTTGAAAAATGTGGGTAAAATCATCAAAATACCGAATATCGGGGGGTACCGTTATATGGGGCTATACAATATTGTGGACCTATATAGATAATTCTCTGCCGAGGTATAAATTACCCACAAGGAACTCCTTGTGTGGATTTTCAGACAATTCCGTTGAAAAATGTGGGTAAAATCATCAAAATACCGGATATCGTGGGGTACCGTTATATGGGGGCTATACGATATTGTGGACCTATATAGATAATTCTCTGCGGAGGTATAAAGTGCCCACAAGGAACTCTTTGTGTGGATTTTCAGACAATTCCGTTGAAAAATGTGGGTAAAATCATCAAAATACCAAATATCGGGGGTACCGTTATATGGGGGCTATACGATATTGTGGATCTATATAGATAATACTCTGCCGAGGTATAAAATACCCACAAGGAACTCCTTGTGTGGATTTTCAGACAATTCCGTTGAAAAATGTGGGTAAAATCATCAAAATACCGAATATCGGGGGGTACCGTTATATGGGGGCTATACGATATTGTGGACCTATATAGATAATTCTCTGCCGAGGTATAAATTACCCACAAGGAACTCCTTGTGTGGATTTTCAGACAATTCCGTTGAAAAATGTGGGTAAAATCATCAAAATACCGGATATCGTGGGGTACCGTTATATGGGGGCTATACGATATTGTGGACCTATATAGATAATTCTCTGCGGAGGTATAAAGTGCCCACAAGGAACTCTTTGTGTGGATTTTCAGACAATTCCGTTGAAAAATGTGGGTAAAATCATCAAAATACCAAATATCGGGGGTACCGTTATATGGGGGCTATACGATATTGTGGATCTATATAGATAATACTCTGCCGAGGTATAAAATACCCACAAGGAACTCCTGGTGTGGATTTTCAGACAATTCCGTTGAAAAATGTGGGTAAAATCATCAAAATACCGAATATCGGGGGGTACCGTTATATGGGGGCTATACGATATTGTGCACCTATATAGATAATTCTCTGCGGAGGTATAAAGTGCTCGCAAGGAACTCTTTGTGTGGATTTTCAGACAATTCCGTTGAAAAATGTGGGTAAAATCATCAAAATCCCGACTATCGGGGGGTACCGTTATATGGGGGCTATACGATATTGTGGACCTATATAAATAATTCTCTGCCGAGCTATAAAGTACCCACAAGGCACTCCTTGTGTGGATTTTCAGACAATTCCGTTGAAAAATGTGGGTAAAATCATTAAAATACCGAATATCGGGGGGTACCGTTACATGGGGGCTACACGATATCGTGGACCGATATAGCCCATCTTCGAACTTGACCTGCCTGCAGACAAAAGAGAGATCTGTGCAAAATTTTATCTTCCTATCTTAATTCGTTTAGACTGTAGCGTGATTACAACAGACGGACAGCCGGATAGCCGGACAGACGGACGGACAGGGCTAAATCGTCTTAGAATTTTACGCTGATCAAGAATATATATACTTTGTTGGGTCTAAAATGATAATTTCGATGAGTTTCAAACGGAATGACGAACTTAATATACCCTCCATACCTTTTTTGGTGGAGGGTATAACAAGTAAACAAGTAAAAAAGCAGTAAGTTCGGCAGGGCCGAACTTTGAATACCCTCCACCATTTGGAACGAATTAGAAAATTTTCAAAAAAATAAAATCCAATAAAAATTCTTTTAAAATCTTTAAAATATCTAATATAGGAAGGTGCCGATATATGGGGGGATATACGATATTGTGGACCTTTAAAGACAAATCTATGTCTGCGTGTAAAGTACTCACAAGGAACTCCGTGTGTGGATTTTCAGACAATACGATTGGAAAATGTGGCTAAAATCATCAAAATACCGAATATCGCGGGGTACCGTTATATGGGAGCTATACGTTATCGTTAACCTATATAGAGAATTCTCTTTCGGTGGGTAAAGTGCTCACAAAGAACCCCTTGTGACCATTCCGTTGAAAAATATGGCTAAAAACATCAAAATACCGAATATCGGGGGTACCGTTATATGAGGGCTATACAATATCGTGGATCTATATAGATAATTCTCTGCCGAGGTATAAAGTACCCACAACGAACTCCTTGTGCGGATTTTCAGACAATTCCGATGAAAAATGTGGGTCAGATCATAAAATACCGAATATCGGGAGGTACCGTTATATGGGGGATATACGATATCGTGGACCTGTATAGACACTTCATTTTGAGGAGGTAAAATGCCCACAAGGGACTCCTTTTGTGGATTTTCAGACAATTCCGTCGAAAAATGGGGGTGAAATCATCAAAATACCAAATATCGGGGGTACCGTTATATGGGGGCTATACGATATTGTGGACCTATATAGATAATTCTCTGCGGAGGTATAAAGTGCCCACAAGGAACTTTTTGTGTGGATTTTCAGACAATTCCGTTGAAAAATGTGGGTAAAATCATCAAAATCCCGACTATCGGGGGGTGCCGTTATATGGGGGCTATACGATATTGTGGACCTATATAGATAATTCTCTGCCGAGGTATAAAGTACCCACAAGGAACTCCTTGTGTGGATTTTCAGACAATTCCGTTGAAAAATGTGGGAATAATCTTCAAAATACCGAATATCGGGGGGTACCGTTATATGGGGGCTATACGATATTGTGGACCCATATAGCCCATCTTCGAACTTGACCTGCCTGCAGACAAAAGAGAGATCTGTGCAAAATTTTATCTTCCTCTCTTAATTCGTTTAGACTGTAGCGTGATTACAACAGACGGACAGACGGACAGCCGGACAGACGGACGGAAAGGGCTAAATCGTCTTAGAATTTTACGCTGATCAAGAATATATATACTTTGTTGGGTCTAAAATGATTATTTCGATGAGTTACAAACGGAATGACGAACTTAATATACCCTCCATACCTTTTTTGGTGGAGGGTATAACAAGTAAACAAGTAAAAAAGCAGTAAGTTCGGCCGGGCCGAACTTTGAATACCCTCCACCATTTGGAACGAATTAGAAAATTTTCAAAAAAATAAAATCCAATAAAAATTCTTTTAAAATCTTTAAAATATCTAATATAGGAAGGTGCCGATATATGGGGGGATATACGATATTGTGGACCTTTAAAGACAAATCTATGTCAAATCATCAAAATACCAAATATCGGGGGTACCGTTATATGGGGGCTATACGATATTGTGGATCTATATAGATAATACTCTGCCGAGGTATAAAGTACCCACAAGGAACTCCTTGTGTGGATTTTCAGACAATTCCGTTGAAAAATGTGGGTAAAATCATCAAAATACCAAATATCGGGGGTACCGTTATATGGGGGCCATACGATATTGTGGATCTATATAGATAATACTCTGCCGAGGTATAAAGTACCCACAAGGAACTCCTTGTGTGGATTTTCAGACAATTCCGTTGAAAAATGTGGGTAAAATCATCAAAATACCGAATATCGGGGGGTACCGTTATATGGGGGCTATACAATATTGTGGACCTATATAGATAATTCTCTGCCGAGGTATAAATTACCCACAAGGAACTCCTTGTGTGGATTTTCAGACAATTCCGTTGAAAAATGTGGGTAAAATCATCAAAATACCGGATATCGTGGGGTACCGTTATATGGGGGCTATACGATATTGTGGACCTATATAGATAATTCTCTGCGGAGGTATAAAGTGCCCACAAGGAACTCTTTGTGTGGATTTTCAGACAATTCCGTTGAAAAATGTGGGTAAAATCATCAAAATACCAAATATCGGGGGTACCGTTATATGGGGGCTATACGATATTGTGGATCTATAGATAATACTCTGCCGAGGTATAAAATACCCACAAGGAACTCCTTGTGTGGATTTTCAGACAATTCCGTTGAAAAATGTGGGTAAAATCATCAAAATACCGAATATCGGGGGGTACCGTTATATGGGGGCTATACGATATTGTGGACCTATATGGATAATTATCTGCCGAGGTATAAATTACCCACAAGGAACTCCTTGTGTGGATTTTCAGACAATTCCGTTGAAAAATGTGGGTAAAATCATCAAAATACCGGATATCGTGGGGTACCGTTATATGGGGGCTATACGATATTGTGGACCTATATAGATAATTCTCTGCCGAGGTATAAAGTACCCACAAGGAACTCTTTGTGTGGATTTTCAGACAATTCCGTTGAAAAATGTGGGTAAAATCATCAAAATACCAAATATCGGGGGTACCGTTATATGGGGGCTATACGATATTGTGGATCTATATAGATAATACTCTGCCGAGGTATAAAATACCCACAAGGAACTCCTTGTGTGGATTTTCAGACAATTCCGTTGAAAAATGTGGGTAAAATCATCAAAATACCGAATATCGGGGGGTACCGTTATATGGGGGCTATACGATATTGTGCACCTATATAGATAATTCTCTGCGGAGGTATAAAGTGCCCGCAAGGAACTCTTTGTGTGGATTTTCAGACAATTCCGTTGAAAAATGTGGGTAAAATCATCAAAATCCCGACTATCGGGGGGCACCGTTACATGGGGGCAACACGATATCGTGGACCGATATAGCCCATCTTCGAACTTGACCTGCCTGCAGACAAAAGAGAGATCTGTGCAAAATTTTATCTTCCTATCTTAATTCGTTTAGACTGTAGCGTGATTACAACAGACGGACAGCCGGATAGCCGGACAGACGGACGGACAGGGCTAAATCGTCTTAGAATTTTACGCTGATCAAGAATATATATACTTTGTTGGGTCTAAAATGATAATTTCGATGAGTTTCAAACGGAATGACGAACTTAATATACCCTCCATACCTTTTTTGGTGGAGGGTATAACAAGTAAAAAAGCAGTAAGTTCGGCAGGGCCGAACTTTGAATACCCTCCACCATTTGGAACGAATTAGAAAATTTTCAAAAAAATAAAATCCAATAAAAATTCTTTAAAATCTTTAAAATATCCAATATAGGAAGGTGCCGATATATGGGGGGATATACGATATTGTGGACCTTTAAGACAAATCTATGTCTGCGTGTAAAGTACTCACAAGGAACTCCGTGTGTGGATTTTCAGACAATACGATTGGAAAATGTGGCTAAAATCATCAAAATACCGAATATCGCGGGGTACCGTTATATGGGAGCTATACGTTATCGTTAACCTATATAGAGAATTATCTTTCGGTGGGTAAAGTGCTCACAAAGAACCCCTTGTGACCATTCCGTTGAAAAATATGGCT